>NW_007100023.1:301071-326933 GCF_000164805.1 Carlito syrichta | reverse complement strand
TCTCGAACTCGCAGGCTCAGGCAATCCACTCACTTCAGCCTCCCAAAGGCGCGGGATTACAGGCTGAGCCACCGAGCCCGGCTGATAGACATTTTAACAGGAATAAATTATCGAAATGAACACCATGCAGGCACTGAGCTGGGCTCCACTCAAACATTATTTAATATCCCTTCACAACAGCAGGGCGTTCAGATATGCTGACCTTTAATATACAGGTGAAGAAACTCTGGCATGGAAAAGGTGTTAATTGGCCGAGGCTGGACAGCTAATACATGGAAGAGAGGGATTTCTGTCCATTGAACCTCAAAATAGTCCAAGGACGCCAATCTCCAGAGTGTGGCTGTGTGTCTGTGTCTGTGTGTGTCTGTCCATGTGTGTCTGCATATGCGTGGCAAGGGCAGACCCACCCGTGTGTGTGTTGCTTTGAAAAGAAAGGCCTGCCTGGGCTTCCCGGCCTCCTGGGCCGCCCACTCTGTCCCAGGTATACCTTCCCCAGCTCCATTTCCATGCAGAAGAGCCAGCTCATCTCAGGTGATCCTCAGGGATTTAAATGCATGTGGTCTGAGTTTTGCCTAGAATTGGTTTGCGTTCCAGGGTAGAGCTTAAGCGACGGGGGAATGGAAGTGATGCCACGTACTCCAGGACACCTGGTTGAACGATATGTTGAGACAGAGTGAGAATCTTATTTGCTTTAGAAACGATGAAACTGAAATATGTAATTTGACATTCATAACCCGCAAGCTTGAAAGAGGAAATTCCTCGGGTAGCTTTTGCTCTCTCAACAGAAAAAACGAGTTGGGCCATGCTGTCAGGTCTTTTTAGATCACCCGTTTCTCCTGAACCAGCAAGTTGATGTCATAAGCCATTGAAAACCCTCCCCACAGCTGGCCTGTCCCCTGGCTGACAACAGGCTTGTTGCATGACACGAGGGCTGTCTTGTCCAAAGCAGTGTTTTTCAGAGATGCTAACGGAGCACTGCAGTATACTTGCTGGTCTTCTCATAGCGATTCAGGAGAATTGCACAGACACAAGCAGCAGAGTGATTGCATCGTTTAAGCTATGCTTTTATGTGCGGTAATGGCAGTGGGCTTTTCTATTTGTCTGAGAAAGCCTGAGGCACTCTCCTCTAAAAGTTCCAAAGATGAAGGAGAGGGAAGATGTGGGTTTTCTAGGGAAAAGCAAAAAGTGAATCAAACATACGAGGGGAAGCTCCCAAATCCCGGAATTCATTTATTAAAGAGTGTATTACCTGTTTAAACTTCCGCCGCCTTCAAAGTTCTCTCTGTGGGATGCAATACACCTATCGAGACACTGTTTCCACTAGTCAAAACAGTTTTGAACCCGTCCATTTTGATGCCCTTTAGTACTTCTGCCGTTTTCTGTTTTTCCTCTTTCATTTCGGCAAGACGTTTCTCTTGGAGGACTTTCTTCCCCTGGGGAAACAAACAAACAGAAAACCAATCACTGAGGGCGAGATTGGGTGAATGGGGGGGGAAGGGGACACAGAGGTCATGCTGCTTTGGGTTCAAAACCGCTGAACACTCAGCACGGTGGGGGCGGGTGCCCTCGTAAGTCACCCATCATGAAATGGGCAAATGCCTTGAAAGAATCTCCAAAAAAAATTCACTTAGGCCGAACACAGCCTCTTACAACCTCAGCAGCGGGTGTCCTGATGTTGATGGGTTCCTGGAACACTGACCTAGTAGGGGAAGCCTGGACCACACGGGTCCCGCCCTCCAAAAGGAAATTCTGGTTTCTTTGGGGTCCCCCCTTGTATATTGGCTCAAAGTGAATTGTGTCCGTCAGCACAAGGTGGGAGAAAGTAGGAAAGAACGTCTTTTCAAAATATATGAGAATCCTGCCTTCTCCACCCAGCCTCAATTTACTAAGCAAACCAACTGTCTCCATGTGTACTCTGTCTCCAAGGAAGGGCGCGTTTCCAGGTGTAAGGATTGAAGAAGTGCAAAAGCGATTTGTAAAACAAAGGAACTGGTGCAGAAAAAAGTTGCTTAAGAAAAACCAGAATTAACTGGTGCTATTTTCTCCTTGGAAGACCTATAATAAAGCTGCATCAATTAGACACCTCCCTCGTGATTGATGGGAGGACACGGAGATTATGTCTATTTATGATTCTCCCAAACCGCTTCCCTCTGTCTCCCGTCACCCGCAGACAAAGGGCCTCCTTCCTACTCGGCTTGTTCCTCTCCTTCCACGTGGGAGGGGTGATGGGATTTGCTGGCTTTCTGCTTCTTCCTGAAAAGAGGGCGTGCACAGGCCGTGGGGTGTGGGGAGTTTCCTCTTGTCTTCCTCTCTTCCCTGCTGTGTGCAGAGAATGTCGGTGGCTCACAGTTGCCTCCACCCCAGGGTGCTTTCCTGACCCCCCACACACCCCTGCCCTGGGTTCCCCCGAGCAGTCCCTGCTGGGAGGACCTGGGCAACACCTGGACTCTCTTGTGCCCACAGCAGGTCCCCACCTTGCATACAGTAGGCTCTGGGCAAATATGTGTAGCAGGAACGTTGCGGTTAGGAAGACCTGGGCCTCTGACCAGAGTGTCCCGAGTCACAGGGAGAAGTTGAAGAGACCCTCAACACTCCTGCTCCAAGGGTCATCCCACCCATGGGTGCTGTGAGCTGGTCACCGCCCCCGCATGCTCTAGCATGCCAATGCAGAGTGACACCCCAACTCAAAAAAAAAAGAATTAAAACCCCAAGAGGCTGATGGTAAAAGTCATGACTGCAACCACGTTTAACAATCATGGAGTGCCCACCTTGGGAAAGTGTCTGATTCTGATGTCCACTATGGCCGCTTCTCCAAGATGTGGCTACTGTCCGTGTCCCCGCTGCACAGAGGAAATCGCCAAGATCCCCGTGAGGAAGCAACTTCCCCAGCTGTGGGTTGGAACTGTCTCATTCCAAACTCTCCCTAGCAATCCCCGTGGGGGAAACTCCTTACAAGGATGGAAGTCTTGAAAGGGAGACATGATTGATGAGATTTAAATAAAATTTTAATCCAAGAACCGCTAAGATAAAAGTTCAAAAGATGAAGGAGAGGGAAGATTAAGATACAAGTCTAAAACCCACTAGACACGAAGTGGAAAAAAGATCACATGAGATGAGATTAGAAGCAGGAACCGAAAATCAGTTTTAAACAGCAACATGCTACAGGGATAAATAGGACTGAAGGAAACATATTTAAAAAATAATTTTAGGACCAGGCACGGTGGCTCAGGCCTGGAATCCCAGCACTCTGGGAGGCCAAGGTGAGAGAATTGTCTCAGTCCGCGGGTTCTAGACCAGCCGGGACAACTTGTTGAGAACTCATCTCTACATTAACTCAAAACATTAGCTGGGCGTGGTAGCGTGTGCCTGTAGTTCCAGCTACTTGGAAGACTGAGACAGAAGGATAGCTGGAGCCCAGCAGGTCGCAGCTGGGGTGACTATAAGCGTGCCATTGTACTCTAGCCTGGGTGGCGAAGTAAGACTCCAACTCAAAAAAAAAAAAATTATTTTATTTTATGTTTTGAGTTGGGGTCTTACTCTGTCACCCAGGTTGGAATGCAGAGGCCTCGACCTCGTGGGCTCAGGAGATCTTCCCACCTCAGTCTCCCAAGTAGCTGGGACTACAGGTGTGGCTCGTTTTTTTTTTTTGTACAGACAGGGTCTCACTATGTGGCCAGGTTGTCTCCAACTGCTGAGCTTAAGCCACCCTCCTAGCCTGCCAAAGTGCTGGAATTACAGGCATGAGCCACCGCGCCTGGTCAGAATTTTAATTCTGCTTTTAATTTCTAATATATATTGCTAAATTTAATCTTGTTGAAACGTAATTACAAAATAAGTAATACATAAAGTTGCATAAAATACACACATTTAAAAAATGAAACAGTTCTGTGTCCCTCACTCGGGTGAAAACCCAGGATGCTGTGTCTCCCTCTGTCCCGTGGCTTGTCCTCTCCTGCAGAGGCCACCTCTGCTGGTCTTTATAATTTCAGCAGATATGTATGCATTCTTTTTTAATTTTCATTTTATTTTTATGTACATAGTTGTCTAAAATTAGTGACTTTCCAGGCCAAGTTCAGGTAACTGAAGGACCTTTATAAGTGCTTGATATTGTCTAGACCCGAGGTATGGCGCACACACTGTCTGCAGAAAAATGAGAAGTAGCGTCTTTCTGAAGACAGGCTTCGGGGCACTCCTAGTCCAGTAAGTTAAGATGCTTCCTTTCTCTGGTAGCAGAGTTGATTCACACCTGCTGCTTGGCCAACATTCTCAGGCGTAGTCAACAAAACAAGATACAGACCACCAAAAACAAGACCGGCCGACCCTCCCCATGTGATCGTACAAGTGCCACAATTCACATCACCTGAATTCAAAGGAAGCCACACGAAAATTTTGTAAGCTACATTTGCTGACAAAGAGGGAATCCCGGCCATTGGTGAGCCAGCGGCTGCAGGAGCCTGTGTCAAGTTCAAGCTGCATCGAAAAAGACTTTGCTGTTAGGCCACAGAGGGCAACGCTGAGTTCATGTGTTGTTCCACATTTATTTATCTTTTAAAAACTTATTTATTTATTATAAAGATGTGGGGTACAATTCAGGGTTAGGTATACAAACATTGATCATGCAGGTACCCTTGTTGATGAGGTATGCCCCTCCCTCCCCTAGCAGTTTCCCACATTTAAACAGATTCCTTGCTGCTTCTGGAAGCTGGTTAATTTTTCTGGTTTGGGTACCAAACATTTGTTGGGTTTTTCTCTTTTTTTGAGTTGGAGTCTCACTCTGTCACCCAGGTTGGAGTGCAGCGGCACACTCACGGCCACCACAGCCTCAACCTGACCTGCTAGGCTCAGGTGATCCTTCCGCTTTAGCCTCCTGAATAGCTAGAACTACACAGGTGCACGCCACCACCTCTGGCTCATGTTTTTGATTTATCGCAGAGACGAGGTCTTGCCAAGTTGCCCAGGCTGGTCTGGAACCCCTGGACTCAGGCAGTCCTCTCACCTCCACCTTCCCGAGTGTTGGGATGACAGGCCTCTGCACCCGGTGAGTTTTCCTTGGTAAGGTGATTGGGTTGATGGCTCTCCATCTTGAGCCTATGCTTCTCAGCCGGTCCTGTGTCTTCCTCAGCCACACTGGGCAGGGCTCGCCGAAATCTTGTCAACCCACTGGGGTGCGACCATATTTTCTATCAGTGTATTCTTATCAATACGCCAAATAGCTCTGGCTGTTTACTGACCTCAGTGTAAGTAGAATCACTCTCTATAATTCCATGCCTTGCTTTTTTTTGCTCAACATTATCTTTTCGAGATATATTCTTTTTCCACAGCCATCTAGCACCATCCACTGACCCCGCCTGGTCTGAGAGACATCTGGGCTATGCACGGTGGTGTTGGTCTCGTTTCCCCATAACAGGCAGAGCTCTCTGGTCTGTCTCATGCCTGTCTCGTCGCACACATTGCAGTGGTCTCTCCAGAGTGGCCCTGGACGTGGAACTCTGCTGCACTGGTAGGCGGTGGCAAATAGGGTGACACATTTCTGCCCTCGGTGGGTGTGAAAGAGCTCTCAGCTGCTCTGTGTCTTTGCAAACACTTAATTTCACCAGACTTTGTGTTATTAGTTCATCTGGTAAGTGTAAAATGGTATTTCTTTCTTTCTTTTATTCTCATTTGTATGTTAGATTCAGGGGGGACAAGGGTACGTTTGTTACACGGTCGTATTGTGTAGTGGTGGGGATCAGGTCTCAGGTGACCCATTCCCCAAGAGGGAACATTGTACTCAACAGGTAATTTCCCCCCTCCGTGACGCTCCCCTTATTGGTGTCCTCAGTGTCTATTTGTTTCATCTTTGTGGCCCCTGAGCTCTTGCATGTAAGTGAGAACATGCAGTGTTTGGTTTCCTGTGAAATGGTCTTTCATTATGGCTTCACTCTGCATTTTCCAGGTTAACACAGAAGACAGTGCGTCACGTAGCCACTGACCCCTCATATTGTTGCTTCTGTTAAACTGAACTTAGCACGCTTTGCTAAATGGTTGATGGTCTTTGACTGATTCAGGGAAGCTTTTTTGAAGGAATCAGGATACTATTTCTTTGATGGTTATATGCGCTGCACTGTCTTCTCCCAGCTTGTGACTTGCCTTTTTAAAATTCACCGAGTAGAGTCTTTTGGTGAAAAGCAATTCTAAATATTAATGCCGTTGAATGTATCCATCTTTTCTGCTATGCTTTGTGCTTTTTGTGTCTTTCTTTAAAAAAACTCCCCACCTGAAATTTACAAAGATGGGGTCCTACATTTTCTTCTAAGTTAAAAAGAAACTCTTTGACGTGTCAGCTATGAATGCACTGCTTTTGTATATGGCGTGAGGCAGGGAGTCCAATTCTTGGCTTCTTTGGACCACCAGTTGTCTCCCTCTTTCTTCACTCACCTGAAATGCCAGAATGGCAGAAGTCAGGTTTCCATATAGGTGTGGATCTGTTTCAAAAATCTATATTCTGTTCCTTTGTCAGTCCTTGTGCCAATACCACAACATCTTGAGTACCGTGACTGTTTAATATGTCTTAATATCTGGCATATGATTTTCCTATTTTAAAAAGTTTATGATAATTGTATTTATACAGTTTTTAGTGCAAACATAACCTTGAAACCTTGTAATAAACTCCACTTGAACGTAGATTCCATTTGCTTATGACTTTAGCAGTATTTTCACATTTGTGTTCATGAGTGCTTTTGCTTATGTATGACATGGGCCTGTTATCTTTTCCATACTATTTTCAATTCTGATAACTAGTTCAGTAAATGAGTGGAGAAGTATTTATTCTTTCTGTAGTCTCTAGAACAGTGATGTGGTGAAATTGTACAGTGTTTGGTAGACCTGCCTGTAAAATTATCTGCATTTTCTCTGACGATAGATTTTTGACTATTGACTCAAGGTACTTAATGGTTACAAAACCAGTTGGTTCTTTCTTGGGTCAGTTTGAATAACTTGTGTTATGTTGAAATTTGTCATTTTTATACTTTTTTACAAATTGGTTGGCCGAAATTTGTTCCTGATGTTTCCATGACATTTTAAATTTCAGTTATATGTACATTATTCATACAATAGATATTTGATTTTCACTCTTTTCTCTTCATAATTTTCCAGAAATTTGTTCATTTGTCTTTTTTCAGAGAACCAAATTTTGACTTTGTTCATTCTTTCTCTAATACATTCATTTTCATTTTCAACTGCATTATATTTTGTTCTTTCTTTTTTTACTTTGTTGAGTTTATCCTGTTATCTTTGTAGTTCTTTAATTTCCAGGTTTTTCTTTTGTAATATACAAATTTACAACTATAAATTTGCCTCTTATAACTTTGGCTTCATTTTGAAAAACTTGCTACCTAATATTTTTATTGTTGTTTGAACCTACACATTTTCTAATTTTAATTATGAATGCTGTTTTGATGCATAACATTTTTGAAAGTGCGTTTTGTACTTCACAAATATATAGATTTTAAAAAATAATTTTGTTAATTTTGAACTTAACATATTTATAGTGCTATTGGTTCCAAGAAGTATTCAGATTTCAGAAATGCTAAAATGTGGGAAAATGGCAGGAGCAATTATTAAAAAGTCATTAATTTTAAGACATTTCCAAAGTTAGAGATACTAAAACCAGAAAAAGAAAATTGTCTCTTAGAATTTAAAAAAACTGGTTGAAATCAGAAACTATGAACCTATGTTATACTAGTTTGCTCAAATAAATTGCAATTAGCTTTGTTTCTTAGTATATCGGAATTTGTAAGTATTTCTTGAGTATTTGAACAAAAACACATTTATTCTCTACTTCTACATATCCCTTTTCCCCATGTCTTCAATAGTGATTTCACATATTTTATATTCTTACTGATTTGTATCTACTTGCTCTATTAATTATTTACAGAGATGATTTTAAAAGGTACCACTCTGATGTTAGATTTACCAATTTTTAATTATAATTCCATGTATTTTTGTTTAAAATATTTTGAAACTGTTTTAGTAGGTACAAAACTACTTGGAATTATTATACTTTCTTGGTGAATTGAACCTTTTAATTTCTGTAGCAAACTCTTGTTTTTGGATCTTTATAATGCCTTTTGTATTAAAGTTTTTTTTTTTAAACTTTCAACTAATACTAATATATTTAAGTATACTAGCTTTCTTTGGTTATTTGTCTGAAATATATTTTCCATCTTTTTGTTTTTTATCTGTCGATGCCTTTATGTCTTGGCGGTGCTTCTTATAAACAGCATAAAACTGGGATTTTTCAAATCTAACATAATAATTGTAATCTTTTCACTAGGAAGTTTATTCATTTATATTCATTGTGAGTATTGAAATACTCGGACTCTTTTCTTTTGTTTTATTTCATGCCTTCTGTTTGTCTTTCTTTTCCCAGGTTTCTTTTTTCCTTTTGTTCTTACCTTTTTAAAGATTGATTGAAGTTTTTTTTCCTTCCTATCTTATTTTACAGCTCAATTTGAAAGTGATGCATTCTATTTCTATATGCTATCGATTACCCTAGACATATTAATAAGCCATTTATGAAGTGTACAGTTAATATTTACCCTCTTTACAAATAATGCAAGAAACGTAGTGTGTGTTCCTCATAAATTATATGTTGTAGTTGTTCTGTTTCTTAGCTTGATTTGTTATTTTTAACCACACAAATTATATGTTATTTCCATAGCTAATATTTGTTTAGACTTATCCACACATTTACTATTTTGTGTGATAAATATTTCTTCTTGCATCTCAGAACTTTTTTTCTGGAATCCTTTCTCTCTTCATAGAGTTTACCCTATAAAACTTCCTTTAATGAGGGCCAATCATGGCTTTTTGAAATGTCTTAATTTCATCATCGTTTTTGAAAATACATTTAGCTGATTTATAATTTCAAGTCAACGTCTATTTTTTTCCAGCACTTTGAAAATATTATTTCAGTATCTTCTGGTTTTTCCTGTTACGGTTGAGAAGCCCAGCTATCTTTCTAATTCTTTTTTTATTTTAGAAAATCTATTTTTTTCCACATGTCTTTTTCTGTCATTTGAATTCAGTTATTTTACTAGGATGTGTCTTAGTATGGATTCTTTTAAATTATCCTTCTGGAAATTTAGTGGGCTTCCTAAATATAAAAGTTTATGTTCTTGAAAAATGATGGAAAAACATCAGCCATTATCTTTTCAAATATTGTCTTTCTCCCATTCTAATTTTTCTTTTAGAATTCTGATAAGAAATATATTAATATTATATTAAATTATATATTAAATGTATGTTTTCTTATATTATTATATTTTCTCATATTATCATACACATCTCTTAAATTTTATTTTGTTTTTTTCTTCCCTTTTTTCTCTCCTTGTTCCCTTCTGCATAACACCTCAAACTGAAATGTATTTTCCGATCTTTTGATTCTCTCTTCAGCTATATCTAGTCTGCTTCTTGACCTTTCCATCAAAATTTCTATTTATAATTACTCGACTCTTTTGTTTTTAAAAAATTTTATTTGATTCTCCAACCACTGTTCTACATATGGTCAAGGAACATTCATGCTACTGTTAATCTTCTACACTCATTGTTAAATTCATTATCACTTGTGCAAAATATGTTTAAAAGAATATAAAACAGCTTTTTGACATATCATCCACCTTTTCTTGATCCTTGATTCTGTGGGCAGAAATTGATTTGGTTATAGATGCGGGAGTTAAACTAAAAGATAGGATTTATTTATAAAGCATTGTGTGCTTATTCTTACATGTTTAAACTTCAGTCACCATCAAAGTACTCTTTGTTTGATGCAATACAACTATTTAGGTGCTTTTTCCACTGTTCAAAACAGTTTTTGAACTTGTCAATTTTCATGCCTTGTAGTGCATCTGCCATTTTTTGTTTCACCTCTTTCGTGTGGGCAAAATGTTTCCCTTTGAAGACTTTTTTCATCTGGAGAAACAAAGAAATGAAGTCCGTTGGGTTGATATCGGGTGAATAGGGAGGGTGGGCCGTGAGGGTCATGCTGTTTTTGGTCCAAAAAACGTGATGTGGGTGGGTGTGTTGTCATGGTGGAAGAACCAGTCACCTGTTTACCACAACTCAGAATAGCTCTTTGGCAAATTGGATAAAACCTTCTCAAAGCTTCTAGATAAAAACTTTGGTTGACTGTTTGATCTAGAGGAACAAATTCCAAGTATACTACAAGGGGCCCGCCCTCCAAAAGACAATTCCAGTTTTTTGGGGGTTCCCCTTCATACTATTCTAGCGCACTATGAATCTGTGCATATCGACACTAAGACCAAACCTGCTCACTAGGTTTAACCTTGAGCCATGGCCAGTGTGTGAATTGAGGTAGGAATCCCAGTGGTGGGAAAACAACACTGTGTGATTGATTCCTTCTCATTTAAATGATTATTTGGTGTCTGGTGGATCTGAGTTCTAATTCTTGCTCACTGGTGCTGGGCAATGGACGATCCTCTCTGGAGCTCAGTTCTCATGTGTAATAAAGAGCTTACCATGACTGGTTGTTGTACGGGTGAGATGACTCAATGCAAGAAGCTTAACAAATGCCTGACACAGAGCAGGTGTGCACACACACAGCACCACGGTCTCTTGGGCGTGCATCACGTAAGCCGGTCAAATCTGTGACTCCCACAGATGTGACTGTCATCATTTAGAAACGCCAGGAGACGCGTGGATCTTAACTTGTGGAAACACCATCTTGTGAGATTCTCTGCAGTTGGGCGCTCTGCCCTGAGGGCCCCGGTTCCACAGCATGGCCCCTTGTGTGATCTGGTCATGAGGGTGCATGTGGCATTGCCACTTCTGCACCCTCAGACCGGCTCCCCGCCCCATCTCTGCAATGCCTGGATTCCCCAGCCTAGGCGGTTAGTAAAATCAAGCACGGAATTCAAGACATGAGCATGGTCTCCTGGGCTCTTTTTCTATTTTCTTCAGAGTGAAAAGAAGAAATGAGAGAGAGAATATAAGATAAACAATTTTACACCTCAGCTTGTACAAACCTGTAAACCTATAACTAGAGTTCATGGCTGCCTGTCGATGCTTTGCCATTTGGGGGACTGTGTTTTCCTTGACCACCTGATGTTGGGGAGAAACTAACTGTGTGCTAATCACTGACATGTGCTTTCATTGTGTAATAGCAGGATGAGGGTTAAAGGGATGCTTTCTAGGAATCACTAGGAACCTGAGTAGCTAGAACTACAGGCACTCATCACCATGCCCAGATCATTTTTTGATTTGTTGTAGAGACGAGATCTCACCAACTTGCCCAGGCTGGTCTTGAACTCCTGGGCTCAGGCAATCTTTTGCCTTCGCTTCCAAAATGGTGGGATGACAGGCGTGAGCCACCACGCCTGGCCCCACCTAGGTGTTTTGAAGGATGAAAATACAAACCGGAGTTACTGCTAGAGAGGAAATCTGTGAAGGGTGGGTTTCAGCTTTCTGCCTAAAGCAGATTTTTGCTTCTCTGAATTACTCCTTGACTCTGGAGGGAGAGGAAGTTTGCGGGAGGTCTAAAGCTCGCACAGTATAGCCCCATTAAGAACAATAAAAGTAGAATATGAACGTAAAACGGTTAGGACCCTTCCCCGGTCCTCAGAAGGGGCTACATGACAGCGAGGCAGGGGTAGAAGCTGCAGCGGCCTCGTTATGAACGGGCGGTGCGAAGGTCTTGCTGTCAAGTGTGTGCAGGGCTGCTCTGAGCAACTGCGCATGTTCCGTCCGGAGTTTTCCTTCCGCCTGGCTCTGGCGGGGCTCTGGGGTTCCATGGCTGTCCAGACGCTGCATCCTGCCCTCTGTCCACTGTGCGGGTCTCAGCGATTCACCAGAGCAGAGTTAGCACAGCTTTGATTCTCTGCCTGCCTTACTCGTCTCTGCACAGTCTGCAAGAACTCCACGTCTCTTTCTAGGGAACATTCGACAGGCTTTAGCATTCTGGGCCAAAGAGCCAAAGTCATGAGATGTGTTGCTTTATGAACAGAGCTGAGAGCCTGCTGACTGATCACTGGGAAAGAGACTGTCGTTTTTATTTTTTATTTTGTTTTTGTTTCTGTTTTGAGCCGGGGTCTCATGCTGTTGCCCAGGCTGGAGTGCAGTGGCACATTCATGGCCACTGCAGCCTCAGCCACCTGGGCTCAAGATCCTCTCGCCAGCCGGGCTCGGTGGCTCAGCCTGTCATCCCGTGCTTTGGGAGGCTGAGGTGAGTGAATTGCCTGAGCCCATGGGTTCAAGACCCGCCTGGGCAGCGAGACCTCATCTCTACAATAAATCAAAAAATCAGCCAGGCGTGGTAGCACATGCCTGTAATTCCGGCTACTCGGAAGGCTGAGGCGGAAGGATCGCCGGAGCCCCGCAGGTCGAGGCTGCGGTGGCCGGGAGCGGCCACTGCACTCCAGTCTGGGCTACAGAGTGAGACTCCAACTAAAAAAAAAAAAAAAGATCCTCTCGCCTCAGCCTTCTGAGTAACTGGCCCTACAGTCATATGCCGCCATGCCTGGCTAATTTTTAAAATTTTTTTGTAGAGACGAGGTCTCTCGCTATGTCGCCCAGGCTGGTCTTGAACTCCTGGGCTCAAGCGATCCTCCCGCCTCCCAAAGTGCTGGGATTGCGGGTGAGAGCCACCGCAGTCAGCCAAGAGACAGTCTCGAAAGGGGAGAGAGACATCTCACCTCTGCTGGGGCATCAGAGAAACGGCAGCACTCCCCAGCGTGTCTGTCTTCCACCGGATTTCAGTAACTACGTCTCCTCTGTTTGCCCTTTCTGTCCATGTGTTGCATTGCCTGGGTATTGCTTAAGAAAGAAAGGGAACCAGACAGGAGAAGGTGAGAGGTGGGTCTCGGGCCTCGATGTGGGAACGTGGCCAGCAACACGTGTCCCAGATTGTTTTCAAAAGTGCAACCTCGGGAGGGGCTTTTTCAACCAATTATCAAAATACCATAGTTTTACAGGATAGAAAAACAAAATCGGGGCTCAGCCCTTAAGACGTTTCCCCGGTGTTGATCCCACGCTGGCCTGAGGCCCCCAGCACGCCAGGAGTGAGGGCGGGGCGGGGGGTGGAGGAGGGCTCTGAGCACAAGGGGTGGGAACTCCCGGGTCCAACCTGTGCCAGGCCCAGGACAAACTGTAGGGACCCTCTGGCTCCCCCACTGGAAGGAAGCTCCCGTGGGAGGAAAGGGAGGCTCGCCCTGTTCTCGGCTAAAACCCAGCACCTGGCCGGGACCCGGCAGGGAGTGGACCTGACACGGTGTTTGTGGAGTGATAGACTATTGGGTAATCAGGACAGGAAGGGGAGCGGAAGGGACGGGTCTCGCCCACCCTCCCACAGAAGAAAATGAGTTCTGTCATGAACACACAGAGAGTAGACCCCATTGCTAGTGGTAGGAAGACAGAGAATTCTTCACACGATGTCCTGAGGTGACAGGAGCTGGGACTCTAGGGGACCCACGCCCATGGGAGCCCAGCAGGGTGGGCCCTGCGCTACTTCCAATACCACCAGCCAACAGAGGCCCCCTGCACCTGACCTGTTTCCTCCCCTTAGCTGCAGGAAGCAGCCCCCAAATATTGCAATTGGGGGGGTATTAAAAACAGCTGAAAAATGCCGTGGCGGGCTGGCTTCTAGGACCAGAATGGGGATTTCACGGCCAGATCCCAAGTTGTGGACAACGTGAATACAGGAACAAGACACCAGCAAGAAACGAATCTCCGGGAGCCTCAGCCCCCAGAACCATCACAGTCAAGCCCAAATAGGGCAAGCTCAACCTACAAAACCCTGCAAAACAGTGCTCAAGGCAACGCATTGTCTTCTTAAAGCAGGAAGGAAAATCATGCCATAAAATAAGCGTATTGAATTGGGAGCGTCCACTGCAGACTGTCATTTGACAACAAAAACCAAAATACAAAACGCATCCCAATGGGTGGGAAGCAGTCTCTAAGAGTCCAAATCTGGGGGCTGACAGTTTCCATCGAGCAAATGGTGAAGGGCCTGAAATAGCGTCACGCCAGAGGACATGGGACACTTTCAGAGGGGATGGAAAAGCCGGGGAGAGGTGTTATTTTCAAATTATTAAACCAGCAACCGTGGGAAAGACAGATGGACAAGGAGAGATGCCCCCCCATGGAATTTATTTATAAAATATTGCATGTTCATTCTTACATGTTTAAACTTCAGTCACCTTCAAAGGACTCTTCGACCCACGCGATACACTTATTGAGACGCTTTTTCCACTGCACAAAACAGTTTCTGGACTCGTCCATTTTGAAGCCTTTTAGTGTTTCTGCTGGTTTTTGTTTCACCTCTTCCACAATGTTTCCCTCTGAGGACCTTTTTCTTCAAGGGAAACAAGCAAACAAGAAAGACACGTGGGAGAGATGGGGTGAATAGGGAGGGTGAGGTGCAGGGGTCATGCCATCTTGGTCAAAAGTGGCTGAACACTCAGCGTGGTGTGGGCAGGTGTGTTGCCATGGTGAGGAACCAGTTACCTGTCTGCCACAACCTGGGGTGTTTCGTTTGCAAATTGTGACGCAGGCTTCTCAAAACTTCCGGACAAAAATTGGGTGACCATTTGATCCAGAGGAACAAGTTCAGAGTATACTACAAGCGGTCCCACCCTCCAAAAGATAATTTCAAATTTCAGGGGGTGTCTCCTTGTATAACCTCAATGTGAGAGGCTAGATTAAATAAGACCACCAGAACGACTCTGGAAGTGTGTAAATAAATAAAAATTTCCTGAGAGGAGAGCCGTGAAAAGATGCTTTGGGAATGCCACTGTAGACACTAGGTACAGAAAAACCTCCAAATAAACAAGACGAACATGGTTTGCACAACAACTTGGGTGTGTCCAGGCTCAGAGAAGCTTGGGAAAGATCCCGGCAAGTTCTGGAGAGGGTTTGAGACCATCACTCTGCAACAAGAGTGAACCACGAGTAACCGGGATATTTCACGGAGATGGAGATACCAGATAGCTAGAACCTAGGGCCACCATCATGGCCAGGAGCTGAGCAGAGAGGGGAGGGGCTTCCAGTGTGACCCTCTGTGTTTAGATTCTCGATGTAAGCAATGTCTCAACTTGCTGGGTCCTGGGCCCAAAGTGCATTTGGAGTCTTCCTTGTAGTTTGGTTTTAAAGCATGATATTAAATGTGATCGTTCTAATTGGAAAAATAAAGGCATCCTGATTGCAGCAAAAGTGCATCTTTAAAAAGAAAATAGAGATTATAATGTATGTGAAATCTTGGATCCTGTTTTTCCCCCCCACTGAGAATCATGCCATGACAACTTTCCAAAACCATTAAATGCTTCACTGAAATGATTTGGAATATTACACAGGGGTCCTTTTTATAAATACATAGTCATTCATTTTAAGTATACTTATTTTAAATTATTCTCTTGATGACCATTTAGTTTTTCCCTCCAGTTCGATATAAAAGTTTACACTTTATGTCCTTGGTAAAAAATCTTAGTGTGTATTTCTGATTATTTCTGCAGGGGGAAAAAGTCATGAAATAGAATTGTGGATCCAAAGGGGGTAAACATTTCTGAGGCATCTGAAACAAACTGAGAATCTGCACACAAACGGGCACACACATCAGAAAGGTAAGAAAAGGACTCCTAATTCCTATCTGTGTTTGACAATCTGAGTATTGTTGTTTTTTTAAGTCTTCACCGTTGTAACCCTCTTTAGAAAATGGTTTCTAGTTTTAAGTTGTATTTCTTCGGTTTCTTTGGCTAAACAGTGCTCATGTGGTGTCTGGATATTTATTGGTCTGTCATTGTGAGTGGCCTATTTGTATCCATAGTTCATACTTCTATGGATTTGGAATTTTTCCTATTGATTCTCAAGTGCTCTTTACATATTAAGATAATTAATAGCCTTTGTGTAATGTATATACTTTAAATATTTTTGCAAATTTGGCATTTGCCCTCCTATCTATTTTTTAATATTAAAAAGGTATGCTGTGCTTATCAAATCTGTCTCCACACAAGATATTTTGATGCAAAAAATTTTCTTTGTACAGTTTTTAAGACTTTGTTGTTGTAGTAATTCATCTGGAGTTTATTTAGATGCCTGATATCAATACAAGTATCAAAGTTTATTTATTATTTGTAGCTAAGCATTTATTCTAGCAGAATTTATTGAATAATTCAGTCTTTCTCCACTGATTTAATCCACATTCTTAATTTACATTAAGGAATAATACATAGTTCAACTCTATTTCTGCTTTTGTGTCTATTCCATTGAGCTGATATCTAATCAGCTGGAAATTTGCCTTACATGTGATGTTTCAATATGCAGTAGTGTGTGCTACCAGGATTCTGTTTGATATCAGTGTTCTGTATCGGGTTCTTGCCTTTACCATGGAAAAGAATTTCAGAGTGAGTCAAAAGTATCAAGGCAGTTAGTGAGTTGAAAGTGAAAGCAACATAATGGTACACACTTTAGGGCAAAGTGCAGGAAAACCCAAGGAAACATTGTGCCAGGATCTTGGACGTATGGATTTTGTGAGCTACAATGAAGAGGTGAATTATTAGATTAAAGGGCCGTATTTTTCTAAGAGATGGGTGGGTAATTCTTGGAATTGGGGCACCACCTAACATACTCTAAATGGGAAGGGTCAGAACGGTCATGGTGCTGGATGGAGTGTCATTTAGTAGGCCAACGAGCATATAATAAAGTTTAAAGCAAATCAACTGGGCTGTTTGTGTGCATGCCCTATGAGGGTCAGCTCTCCACCACAAACATCCTGAGTAGGCTGCAGGAGGTGTGTTGGGGGAGAGTTATTGTAAGTTTTTAAAAAATCTTCTAGCAGCCCTGAAACTGGGGCAGTCCCTATAAGAGGGTCCACAGGTTTTTGGATTTTCCTACAGCCTCCTACAGCCCTGACACATCCCCACTCCACCCTGCCCACCCTCTCGGTAGCTCCCTCCTTCACTATTTTTCTTACCCATTTGTACTTTCATATCCACTGTAATATAACCCAGTTAAGTAGACAAAACTGTGTTGTAAGGCTTTCTATCGGAATTTCATTCCACTTATGAAACAAATTTGGGGTGAGTTGACATCTTTATGATACATGTGATGACTTTACTATCTAGGAATGTTAAATGCCTCTTATTTATATCTGTTTCCTGAATTCTTCATGTCTGGGCGTAGGGTTGTGTTGCTTTCTGCACATTTCTCAGTAAATATTTTCTTGATAAACATTTATTTTTCATCACATTTATTTCAGTGTTTTTTATGTTCATGGTTGTTCTGAACAGCTTTTTTATTATTGCTGATATCTAGACATTAGATTAAATTTTGTATATTTATTTTATTGCTCACCATCAAATTTGACACAATACTTCGCCTTACCTTGCAAGTTTTTTATTTATTGACTGAGAGAGGCAGAGGGGAAAAATCTTACTATTGAAAATAATGATAATTTTGTGTCCTCTTCCCTAGTTCCTCCAGTTTCCAAACAACGATGAACAATAGAAATGAAAGAGGCATTCTAGCTTTGGCCTCTGCAAAGCATCACTAAGACTAAAGCAATATTGGCAGTGTGGAGCACGTGTTCCTTGTTAAGTTTTTTTAAACATACATACTTGATTCCCATTAATCACCATTTGATTTCTAACATTTCAAGCATTTCTTGCTATCATTTCTCAACATTTTCTTCTACCTTTCTCTATCTCTAAATAAATTACATATTTTTACTTCTAATGCTTTGAAAAATCTAACTTAGATTTCTAATTCTTTCATGACTGCACTTCGTGTTTCTAAGATCTGAGTTAAATCCGTAGTTCTCTAATTACCAATATTGTCTATATAAGATTAGGAAATAATCTCTCACCCCTCCCCTGAAATACTTTTCAAAGACTTTTAAGTACAATCTTGGATTTTAAAGGCAGATGATAAAGATAATGAATATAATTGCATATGATATCTTCAATTACAATAATTTTTAATATTTAATTTTGGAATTGTATTTACATTGTATTTCAAAAAGAGAGACAACAGGAAACCCACCATTGGGTCTCCCAGATATGTCACGGAACTTAAACTTATAAGATCACCACATATAGACAATGAGACCAGACCCCTCACCTGTCCTCACTGCTGACTGACCACCTGCTGTCTGTCAACCAGCTACACTGGCTAAATTCTGTGTTTATGTCAAGAGTTCCCTGTATTGAGTTCTGCATTCTTGTTTCTGTTGGGTTCACTATGTCTTAGGATGCTTTGTTCAGAAAGATTTGGATGCTGGTCTTTTTCCTGAATTCTTCATGTCTGGGCACAGAGTCGTGTTGCTTTCTGCATATGATGTCGACTGGTGTTCAAGACTAACTGCCTCATAACCAGGATCCATGGCCTTTAGTACCTATGGTCACAGTGATAGTCTGGAGATAGCTTCTGTCTTGTTTAGTTATATGTATTTTACCCGTAATACCTGTAAGTATTACAATTACATTCTTAACACTTGAAATTTAATTCACAAGTACATGCTAAGGAGTGTGTCTTCCCAACCCCACAGTACATAGTAAGCTTTTGTGAAATTTCAGTTAATCATAGTTTCTCTTCACTTTTTTCTTCATACGTATAATTTTGTCTCTCTTTTTGAAATCAATTAGATCTTTAACTGAGGAAAGGATCTCAAGATTGTCTTCCAAATTTTGAATTTGTCACCAAAATGCCAGGGATTTGGTCTAGGTCCTGTGCTCACCATACCTAAAGCCAGGCACTTAGGCAATGAGTATTGCCAGGAAAAGCTTTATTCGGGTAATGACTGCCAAGGGTGATAACCGATAGGAGACCACGTCTCAAATCTGTCTCTCGGGCCAATCAAAATTAGGAGTTTATGTGGGGGAGGAGGGAAAACAAATGTAACCACATTCAGGAAAACAGGAATTAGGGAGGGGTCAGGAGGAGGAGCTGGTTGACAGACGGCAGGTGGTCCGTCAGGCAGTGATGACAGGTGAGGGGTCTGGTTTCATTGTCTATATGTGGTGACCTTCTACGTTTCAGTTCTGTGACATATCTGGGAGACCCAATGGTGGATTTTCTGAGAGAGGAGCTCAGATAAGACAAATGTAAGTTTGCCAAGTTTTAAGACCAGGAGCGTCCATTTCTATGTTTATCAACGAACCATCCCAAAACAAAACCCATAAACATCAGTTCTATAAGGAAGTTGGGCTGGTTTCAAACTGAGTTTTTTGTATTGTCTATTGGGCACTTTCTTGTTCTTAATGAAGATTTATTGATTTATTTATTATTTTTTAAAGATGTGGGGTACAATTCAGGATTAGGTATACAAATGGTCATTGTACAGGTAAAGTTTGGGCCTGACTTTGGTACCCGCTTCACCTAGTTTGAGACCGGGTACCCTTATTGATGAGGTTTGCCCTCCCCTGGCAGCCTTCCACTATTGCCAATCCCTTTCTTATAGCATGATGATAATTGTTAAGGGCCCACTTATGAGTGAATAATTAAGATTTTAATTCTGCTCTTTCATTTCTAGCTTCTTTGTAAACCTTCCTTATTTCTCTCCTATTTGTATTCCCACTTAATCCTTACCCAGGTCCTGTTTTATCATAATCTTTGCCTTTGTGGATGTGGCATAAGTTTCGTAGATTACTACAGAGGCCATAAAACAAACATTAGGAATGTTCTTAAGTTGTCCCCGGTAGATGCATCTTCTTAGTATGCCTTTTCTCTGCCTCTTGGAGAGCTCTTCCCCTGTTTCATGGAAGGGTACAGTTAAACAGACTCATTACTGGATCCTGCTTCATGGCTCATCTTGAAAAAGACAGGAGACTAGGAGGTAGGTACTTGCTATCAGCTTGCTGTCCATCTGGAGACTGTGATGGTATTTTCCTTGGGTGTCAAATGAGTGTGTTCTGTCACATTCTTAGCTGGTGCAGGAAATTCGACCTTTACCTCACCTAAATGCAGAGAGGAGAACAGATCTGTGGATACATTTAAAATCATCCATCTTCCTTCCCCTTTCTAAAACTATGCATGAACATTTTCCCCCCGAGAGTACATGGCTCTCCTCCTCCCCGATCTTTCTTCTACAATTTTTCGTCCCAAAACAGATGGCATTATTGCCTGGGCAATTCACGTCTTTGGTCTTGGCAGCTCCTGGACGGATGTAAGAATGAACTGCTCTGGAACCTTCTCTGGAACTGGGCTCTGCCTGCAGCAGATGGCAGGGAAGGTGACTCGTGTGTCCTCTTGATTTTAAAATTGAACTCTGGTAGACATTCTCAAGGTGTTAGATTTTACCTAGCTCTTGAAATGTTTAGGACTGTCGAGCAATCATAATAAATGCAGAATAAAAACTAGCTTGTCGAAGGATGCTTCATGACTCAGTCACACACAGGGCATTCGTTAAGCCCTGCTGTGTGCGCGGAATGAATTGTTGATATCTGTGTTTCCCATTCATCCAGGTAGTTGTTCTGATATTCTCGTGAGGAATGTGACCCCACCTTGAAGGAGCACAGAGAGAGTGGGAGATAGAGAGAGAGAGTGAGCAAAAGGAGCTGGATAAATACATTTTTGCATGTTACTGCTTTTTGGGGGGAAAGGGGAGGGGTGAGAGGGGAGTCCTTATTGTCCTGTTAATTGAGAACTATTTGAAATAAATAATATCTGTATCACAAAAGCATCGTCCTTTCTTAAAGCAAAGGTGAAGTGCCGCAGAGTCTTCCTTCGTCTCGGAGTCACGGACAAGCCCAGAGAACATGTTTATCTTTTGGTTTCCAGCCGGAAATTGTCCTTGGTGATTGGAAATCTCACGACTATGTGAAAGCAGTGTTTCCAAGGGGGCGGATCCGAGCATCAGCCTTGAGTCTGGGCACCAGAGTCCATTGTGTTTCCTAGATTAGCAACTCTGTACGCAGCGCTTTGCACCATGCCTGGACATCGTGGGCACCTGCTAGCCAGTTGCTGTGGAGGTGGCCGTCGCTGGGGCTCACGACCTCCCAGGCATGGGGGTGGGTAGGAGACACTGCAGCGTTTGGCCCGCTTTAGGCAGGGTGGGCCATGTGGCAGGTGTGGCTTCTGCGTTGTAGACGTGCTTGCTGCCCTGAGACCCTCGAGGACTCTGTTCTACCCCGGGGGAGAAGCCGAGGATGCTCAGAAAGGCTGCTGTCTCACCAGCCTGGAGGAGGCGTAGCCCACCCTGGTCACACACCGTGCACATACGAGGAGGGACCCCCAGATACCCGGAATTATCTTCTGGAGGGCGGGCCCCTTGCAGCATAGGCCTCCCCCGCAAAGGGAGTTTCTAGGAACCCGTCGGCATCTGTGGACCAGGAAGCATTGTCGTGAGAGGCTGTGTTCGCCTCCAGCGAATTTTGGGTTTTCTTGGAAATTCTTTCAGTGCCTTTGTCCGTTTCATGATGGGTGATTTATGAGTGCACCTGCCCACCCCACCCTGGGTGTGGAGTAGTTTTGAGCCCCAAACAGCATGACCCCCCTGCCCCGCCTTCCCTCTTCACCCCACCTTGTCTGGAGTGACATTTTTTGTTTGTTTCCCCGGGCGGGAAAAGTCTTCAAAGGAAAATGTTCTGCTGATGTGGAAGAAGCCAAACAAAAAATGGCAGAAGTACTCAAAGGCATCCACATGGACAAGTTCAAAAACTGTTTTGGGCAATGGAAAAACATCTCTTTAGGTGTATTGCATCAAACAGAGTACCCTGGAGGTGCGTGAAGTTCAAAGATGTAAGAATAAAGACACAATTTTTTATAAATAAATGTTGGGTTTTTTGGGCCCCCTCTCATACACCACGAGCAAAACTAAAGCTTCACTGTGGTCCTCCCTGGAGGTGCGGACCTGGCCTCTGGCTTGCGCAAGGAGATGCATTTCCTAAAGCAAAATATGGCCACGTGCGTTCCTGCCTACACAGCCCTTGGTTTCGTCAGAGTAGAACCCAGCAGCATCAGTCACGGCCCCTGTGCCTCTGGGGTGGACAGATGCTGCTGGTGGCCTCTCGGTGTCCCTCCTGCCCTTGTGAGTTTTCTCTATGACTACCGCAGGCCACAGGGATCCCCTGTGTTTCTGTCATGCCTCCAGCCCACCCATGGGCAGAGGTCCCATCCCATGGCCCGATCCTTCTGATGCAACAGAGTTTGACCATCTGTTTCAAAGGAAACTTGCACCAGGTCCCACCTGTGCAGGTTGGCCATGTGGCTGGGTCTGTGCCAGCTGTGGTCAAACCTTTGCCACTGCCACAAAGCACAGGCTTTGGCCAGTGGCCGAGAGCCTTCAAGGGTCCGGGTCACGGGCGTCCCTACGTCCCCACCTCGCCACCACCTTCTCTGCGCTGTTGCCTCCATGGTGGTGGTTACAGCAAAGTCGTCGCCCATATGCCTTGTTTCGGGCTCTGAGAAGCTGAAGTGAAACCTACCAAGATGAAGGAAGAATGGAGAGGAGAACTTGCTAACAGGTGCACACCTTAGGCCATTTCAAAAGGGGTCAGTTTGGGGGTGCAGCTACTGCTTCTGGTGCCCCCAAAAGCTGTGCACTCCCCAGGCCTGTGGCGTCCTCCTTCCAGTCTCCAGCCACCATCCACATGGGTCGTGTCACCTCCACCATCTAAAGGTCACTTCCCACGTGTCCAGGGCCTTGTAGAATACCAACAAGGATTTGCATTTCTTTTCTTTTCTTTTCTTGAGTTGTAGTCTCATTCCACTGCCCAGGCTGGAGTGCAGTGGCACGCTCATGGCCACTCCGGCGTCAACCTGCTGGGCTCTGGCAAGGATCTGCATTTCAAGAAGGGAGGCAAGCAACCTGAGATCAGCACCTGAGATCAGGATCCGTGCCTAAGAGACCGCAGACTCCACCATCTCTTTCCTCCTCCAATTATCAATGGACTCGTGTGACAATTGCTTACTGAGTGTCCAACTCTTATGTGGCAAGCAGCACGTGGCATATCCTTGGACAACAGGATGCCGTGTAGAGCTGAGGGCCAGGGCCTTCCACCTCCAGGCCTTCTTCTGCAGGGAGACAACTTTGGCATCTGTGGGGCAGAGGCGGGGATGTTGCAGACAGAGACTAGCTGAGAGGTGACAGCTCAGCTCAGATGGAAGGTGAAGACTCCGGGTCAATGGCACAGGTAGAAGTGGGCCAGGAAGAGCAAAGCTTCCTGTCCTGGAAGGAGACCGGCGAGCGTGGCAGCCAGGAGGTGCAGGAAGGTCCCCTCTCCCCCCAGGTGCTTAAGTTCACACCAAGCATTCTCGCCCCAAGCACTTCGGTGTGACCTTGTTTTAACTAGTTATATCCGCAAATACTCTGTTTCCAAATAAGGTCACAGTCCCCGTCCATTTGTCCCCTACCTCTGAACCTTCAAGTTGCAAACTTTTAAAGATGTGGAAGGACAAAGAGATGAACTGTTCCCCCACCAAGTCCTTCTATAAGGACACCTGGTCCTTCTCGTGAAGAAAGAGCCAAGCCCTTTCTGTCTCGTGCTCCACCACGCTCAATAAGTTGTTTCTATGGCATCTGGATGTGCTCCAGGGTCTCAGTCAAGTGGAAAGGGCGAAAGTTTGCCAAGGAGGACATTTGGGAGGTGCAAGTCATTTCCCTTCATGCTCCATGTGCCTGCTGCATGCAATGCCCTACACCAGGTACTAGGGACGTGGTGTTGAACAAAATAGTTGCCGCTCCTCCTCATGGAACTTGTCGTCTTGCTGGGTTTGTGTCACCGTCAACCTAATTTCCCAGACCAAATTCCACGATTGCCCCTTTTTTCCTCACTTTTTCTCAACCCAGTTTCCAGGTGGGATTTCTATACCCAGCCAAAATCTCCATTAAGACAGACATTAAATTCAGTGCATTCTTCTTCTCAGTGTCTCTGAAATCTGTCTTTCCATTGCCCCCAGACCAACCGCCACAACCTCCCAGCCAATCTTGCCACTTGAGTCGACTGTCTTCAATCTCTGCACCATGTCCTCAACAGGGTGACCAGGAAACCAGGAAACCAGGTTGTGCGGTGGTTTTCTATACAATGATTTGACCAGTGCTTGGTGGTTAAGAGCCGCACTCCCTAGAACAGAATACAAGATCGCATGGAATCAGGTCTCTGGATTTCCACGTCCCGCCCCTCCACACCGCCTCTTGCCTGTACACACGACGCCCATTCCCACAACAACGCTTGAAGACTGCCTCATCTTGTATGGTCTCTGACTTTTGAGTGTTCTTCCGCTTGTTTAATTGCTTTATTGCTGCATTTCGTATTAGAGCCTGTGTTCATAGGACTGATGATACTTGAGTCTTTGTTCATATTTAAGAAGGAGGAACTAGAAGGTCACCTTGGAGCTCCAGGCAGGCTTTGATGATTGTGAGATTTGCTGTAAGGAGGCCAAATGTTCCCTTAAGTCGAGGGATGTCAACTTTAGTCGGGGGATGTCAACTTTAGTCCACTCTGTGGACTGTATAAGGCCTTCCAGCCCTGTTCTGAGGACTGAGCAAGGGAAGAGCTGCAGATATAAATGTTCACTTACTTGTTCTGTTTTCAGGACGGTGTGTTCACGTACAGCTGTATGACACCCTCTTGAGTCTCCAGAGGCTGAATCCCTGACCTCCTACTGGGTGGAGGGAAGGGCGGTCATCAGTCTGCTTGTACTGAGACTGGGATCTGGGTGTCTCCCCATTTCTGAAAGCAACTTTTGATCAGTCTGACTGTTTTTATCTCCATTTGATTCACAGCTGTCGAAGGTCCCTGGTGCTGGCATTCCTAGCCTCAGGAAGGTCTGTGCTATATACTCAGTCACCCTCCGCTCTCCTCATCGCTGGCAGAGCTTCTGCACCCCAGGTCTTTGACGTTGGTCTTTGCCAGTCATTGTCTGTCTACTTTTAGGCTTCCAAAACTGTGACTCTGCCCTTCCCTCTTCTTTTCTCTTTATCCTGGTGGCCTTGAACCTTTGAAAGAGGCCCTGACCTGTCTTTCTGGTGGGGATTTGGAGTATGATTCAGTCTGCTATCCTTCCAGGGACAAAGCATCACCTCACCCATCCTTTGGTGTCTCCCCTGGCCTCTGCCCGGCCACCTGCAGAATGGCCACTTCTTCCTTTGGTTGGGCCACCTGCTGGCTTTAATCTCACTGATGAGGCTGTATCCCAGTTAGACAAATGCCCCCTGAAGACAGGGACTGAGTCTTGGTTTGCTCATGCCCAGTCTGGTGTTCAGTCATTCACTCATCAAACGTTTATATTATGCATGCTATATATGTAAAAATATATACTGGGAGCTTAGAGAGAGATGAGACATAGCTGGGATGGGTGCCTCAGTGTCACAGAATTGTGGGTGGAAGCAGATGGAAAACATATTCACACTTGTCTTCATATGTGAGTGTATGTGCATATATTTATAGACACATAAATACATATTAAAATGTAGAGAAGTCAATAAAATGTATATAATGAATGATGTATTCTTTCAGATGCTGGCCTAATTTCCAAAAGCATGAGGAGTTAATATGTACAATTTTCGCTGAATTGCCATACTTCATCTTGTTCCATGTGAAGGAAGTTTTTTCTCTGAATCTTTGAAATGTTACGTGTTAAACACATATGTGTCTGCTCGTTGTCCCATTGGCCACATCTTGCAAGCAGACAGGAGCAAAAGTGGGATGAGTTTGTCCAGCCAAGGTTATCTCTCTACTTGATAAATTTTATGCTACATGTAGGAGCCATGTCTAATTCTTCCTTCTTGCCCTCATCACCCAGCACATGGTTTTTCCCCCCATGCAAATACACGCTAAAGACTGAATCAATGTCGAATAAGTAGAAAAATGGATGGAGAGTTGGATGGATGGATAAATTGATAATAGATGGGTGGATAGATGGATGATTTGATGATG
>NW_007100023.1:293978-300943 GCF_000164805.1 Carlito syrichta | reverse complement strand
GCCAGATGGAAGAATAGACGATGGATGGATAGATGGGGGGGTGAGTAGGTGGGTGGGTGGGTGGATGGCTGGATGGATGGATGGGTAAGTGAGTGAGTGTGGAGTGTGAATGGATGGATGGATGATGGATGGATGGATGGATGGATGGGTGAGTGGGTGGGTGGGTAGGTGAATGAATGGACGGAGGGTGTGGGTGAGTGTGTGGGTGAATGGATGCATAGGTGATGGATGGGTAGATGGATGGATGGATGGATGGATGGGCAAGTGAGTGAGTGTGTGGATGGTTGAATAGATGATGGATGGATGGATGGATGGGGGTGTGGGTGAGTGGGTGGGTGGACGGATAGATGAAGGATGAGTGGATGGGGAGGTGAATGGTTGGATAAATAAATAATGGATGGGTGAGCGAATGGATGGTTGACCAGATGGATGGACAGATGATGGCTGGGTGGATGGATGGATGGACAGCGATTTCGAGTTGGACTTAAGGGATCAAAGCCCGGGCAGCTTTAGGAAAATTAAGTGGCATGATGTGCAAGAAGACACCTGACAAACCCTAAAACTGCATGGATGAATTGAAACGTGACTGTGAGATGTACATTATTTATCCTGTATCTCTTAAAGCCATCATGTAGCACCTGTAAGGTCTTTGTACTGGGGGACTTGGGATCCTGCAGGTCTGGCATGCTGACGTGGACGAGAGGGTCCAGCAGTTCCTGTATAGCACTTGTTCTTTTCTGCTGAAAATGGGAAAACGCACTGGCACTCTGCTTGCTCTTTTCTCCTAAGGTGCTAATGTTTTATCAGAAAGAGAGGACTTGGGAAAAATCAGAATGTTGTTATTAATCATTTCTGTGTTATTCTTTATTTTATTGAATGGCTGCTATTTTCAGTTAGCGTTAGCTCCAAAATTCATCTTCTCGGAAAGAAACAAATCATGGGAGACTCTAGACAATCTTGAGTGTTTAGACTACAGGCTTGGATGGACCACATTTGGTCCCTGGAGAGGGAAGGGGTGAAGAACTCTCTTATTTTTCACATCCTTGGCATCTGGGACAGAGCTCCTAACAGTTTCCGGCTGGGGGTTTTACCCCAGGGAGAATTGGGCAATAGCTGGAGAAATTTTTGACGGTCACTCCTGGGGTGGGGGATACTGGTGTCTAGCGGGTCAGGGGCAGGGATGCCCCTAAGATTCTGCCTGCATGGAATCTCCCCCAAACACCCACACACAACATAGAATGATCTGTCCGAAACACCCATAGAGCAGATGTTGAGAAACGGGTCAATGCAGGAGGAAAAGAAAGGCCCTGAAAGGATGGTGAATCCTAGAACAACCAGGAGGGCTACACACAGAGCAGCTGACGTCTAAGGATGCCCGAGAGCCACTCACCTGCCTCCGGGAGGAGCCTTCACAAAAGAGCGAACAACACTGGTTCGTTTTTCCTAAAAACTGATGTATCCACTAAGTAATGCCATGTGAGAAGACAAAGCAGAAATGCCCCCTTGCTGGAATAAAATATCAAGTTCACAGAAGGCTGTTTAGGGAAAGGACAAAGCTAGCCCAGCCTTGCTGGTGACTTTCTTGAAGGGGTGAGGGGAGGCCGGACCCTTTTATTCCACTGCCAATGCTTGGGGAGTCTGCATGCCGTCTGGCTTAAACTGTCTTTCTTAGAAAAATCTTCCTTAACTTCCAGGCGATAGCCTTTTTTCAGAATCTCCACTGTAATTAGATTGCTGTCGAAGAATTTGAGTGAAGCCTTGGAGCTTAAACAAGGGGAAAAAATGAACAAATTTTACCGAAAGTCTGAAGAGGTCAGTGAAAGGATAAGCCGTCAGAGAGGAACCGCCTAGGAACCATGGGACAGGGGAGGAAGGGGGTGTCGCTTTAATTGGCTTTTTAATGATTCCCTGTTTCTCTCTTCTGGCCTTTTTTTTTCCCTCAAGGAAAAAAAACCCTTAAAACAGAAAGGTTAATCTAACTATACATTTTAAGCTTTTAAAGGCTCCATTACAAGACTTATTATGCTAAAAGAAACATACCTGGCATACAGCAGCTGCTAAATGTATCACCCATGCATGTAATGATTCACTTAAAACATCATGGTCAGAATTCGTTCACGTTATTTCTATGTAAATTGGATGCCTCACAATTACTATAATATGTGTGAAATTCCACTTATTATTTTTTTTAACATGGAAACTTTTATCACTTAACTCACTGGACAGAATATTTGAACCATTTGCAATCATTAGAGCATTTTTGTTTGGTCAAACCCTTGTGGGATTATACTTAGGAAGAGACAGAGTGAATTATATTCATAGCAAGAAAACAGCAATTTTAAACATATAAGGGGCACCAGGAAACTTTTCATTTTAGTGCAAATTCAATATTATATCTCCCTTCTTTTTACAGTGGGGTAAGCCTTTTATCTTTGAGCAATTTATAAAACCCAGCATGCGATGGGAGTGCGGCGTGCAGGGGTGGATCAATCTGATAGATAAATACACACTTGGGGACAGGGAGGCGCAATACTGGTGGATTTAAGGCAATCGCCTTGTGCTTGGGGGGCTTTCCCTGTGATCCCGGTGCAGGTCACAGACTGCTTCCTGGCTTCTCCCAAGTCCGGCGTGGAACGTTTCTCCTAACTCTCCTCCCTGCGCTGGGCAGAGGCCCCGGGCTGGCCTGTGATCGTGAGCGTGGGGGTGGCGTGCCCTCCCTCTCACAGACACGCCACCCACCTCTGCCGGGCCCGACGCTTTGAAGAACGTGGGATTGTTTCCCAGAGATTGTTTCCCATAGATTACTTGTGATTTAAGGAAGATAAACAAAGTCAGAGAAGAGAGGCGGCATCGTTACTTTTTGTGTGAGGCTGTGAGGCTGTGAGGCTGGTTTCTTTTTGTGTGATGGGGCTCTGTTGATGAACCTCACAAACGCAGAGAAGTCTGACCGGGCATCTTTGGAAGGAGCGTTCCAGCCTCAGGCGTCTGGGGTCCTTTCTCTCCAGCCGCCCGGCAGCTCAGCATAGACACACCCTGAATTGGGAGACCAAGTAATGGTAGGCTTGTGCTTAATAATGGCTGAAAACATTAAATCCAGACCTTGAGGCATGTCTGACTGTATAAACACATCCAGATTACTGAGGTGCGTTTCTCTTCCTTTTCATATTTTTCCTTGTGCCATTAAGATGATTTCTGAGTGACATGCTTGTTTCCCAGCTTTTATTCTCCAAAATTTCGATGAACAAAGACAAACTGAAAACTTTCAAACCTTTCGAAGGCGCTTACGTGCCGAGTACAGTGTGCGGTTTGTAGCTGGACTTTGTTTATCTTTTTGGTTTTTTAATTCTTCAAAAAGAAGATATTTACATCTCCCCAGAAAACAAAACAGTTGTAATTTCTCTATGTCATGTTACTTCACATTTTGGAAGCAATCTTTGTAGATATACACCGGACATTGAGATATGCCAGGTAATATGTAAGCCTGTAGCTGCATGTTTGTGCGTAATTATGTGTGTGTGTGTGTGTGTGTGTGTGTGTGTGCGCGCACGCGCGTGTGTGTGTGAGAGAGAGAGAGAGAGAGAGGGTTGAAAGAGGGAGAGAGAGACACACACAGAGAGAACAGTTAGGGACCTTGTGATTCTTTTTATCCGGGAATTAACTTGCACGGACAATACTGGAGTTATCCTAATGCTACAGGATTAAAAGTCTAACACAGAGTGGGCCCAATCACCAACTTGGCCCTATAGATAGATTTTGATTTCCCGGTGAAAGATGGAGATTGAAATTCGCATTCATTCCCTGCTCAGGGGAGAGCATCGAGGAATGCAGGCAGACCTGGGCTGCACCCTCCCTGGGCGTACAGGAAACAAATCTTTGGCAGGCCAGGCAGTTCGCCCTGGCCGGATGGCAGGCCACGGGCAGCAGGTAGAGCACACAGGCAGCTCAGGGGACGGAACTGCTGGTCCCGTGGCCTCACGAGTGAAGCGTCCACACTCGCACACGGGCACACACGCACATGCTTGCAGGCACAGAGGGCACAATTGCTGCAGATGCCCGAAAGAAACAGCGGCTTCCAAGGACCAGATGAAGTGGGCTTTGGTGGATCGTGGGTGAAACAAAACGCAAAAACCCTGCACGTCGCGCTGACTTTGCTCTTCGGTAGAAACGAGTGCACTGAGATACCGAGACTGTGTGCCGACTTCTGAAGAGACGTGGACGCCCTAAGAGAAGGGAAGAAAGGGACCTGGAAGGCGGGCATCACCTACCCCCTTTGGGTGGAATGATTCGAACAGACTATTTTATACATTTTAAACTGATCATGCATTCATAGCTCAGGCAGAGGAAAGCCCGGCGCATTTTTTTATTCCTTTTACTTTTAGCCTGCATATTTTCAAAGCCCTCCTATAGTTAACATTATAATATAGTTAGTTGCTACAAATAATCGGGGGTGATTATAGGAAAACTGTCATGTCTGCACGCGGTCTGAAAAGGCTGCAGCTAATAGCTTTTCTCTTTGCCATGGAGACTGGGGCCTGTTTTTACGGTTACTCTGGAAACCGGAGGCTTCTGTTGTTCGTCCTTTCAGTTACTTCAGCTATTAAACCCTCCGCTTGAGACAAAAGGAAGGAGGTATGCAGACACTTCCTCGGAAGGAAAACCCGCGGGCCTGCCAGGGGGACGCTCTGGGTGGGGGGAAGGAGAGCCCAGTCCGCGCGCTGGTGACATTTCCATGGGGGAGGCGGCCTTCCCGCTCTGCGGGACGCTGCCTGCCAGCCTCAGAGTCCATGGCCAGGGTAGGGCACCCCGCCTGTGCCTCCCCACCCTTCCTCCCCCGAGCCAAAGCCGCGGCCTGTGCCCGCTGCTGCTCCAAGGCACCCAGAGGGAGCCTGCGGTCTCCCGCTTCCCAGCACCCAGAGTTCCTCCTGGCCGACAAGGGCACATTTCAGCGCCAACACTGGTTCCCTGACTCGAGAATGCAACAGTTCAGACTGGGCTCCCTGAAAACGGGGTGGTTGTTTTATGATGCAGATTCACATTGGGAGAGATGTGCGTCTGCACTTTAAGAAATCAGGGCCCGACATGACGAATACTATCTCCATCCTCTTAATAGCTTGAATAACCACCTGGAAAAGATGAAGGACCCTGTGTTGTCAAATATTTCACAGAGCAGGGAAAGAGCAATGAAGAAGATGGAGTGATAAGCAGAATCCTGGATCTCTTGCAAGCTGGGTGGCTTCCTCCCTATTTTTCTTTTTCCCTTTTTCTTCCAAATAAGAAGGCTTTTTCACCTTGGGAGCAGCGTGCTATTGCCAGCATTTACGTCCATCTCACTTTTTGGCTAGAGTGTTCTCCTCTCAAGGAAAAGGAATTCTCCCTATCTGTTTGGCCGATGAAATAGTCCCCAAATAATATGCTTCACAACAGAGTCCATCTGGCCTTAAGGTGGTCATATTAAGTAATGCTAAACGCCGCGGGCCCCGTGCTGATAAATGACTTTCAGGCGGCAAAGTATTCAATTATTTTTCACTTGAACTGTTAAATGTGTTGCCCCCAAACCCCCATGACTATTTTCCCTCCATCTGCCCGTGACTAAGGGTTCTGTCCTGTCACGCTTGGTTTAAAAGGCAGCAAGCAAATTAGCAAACATTGGTGTTTGTTAACAAGAAGCAGCATTAAGAAGAAGATGGGAAAAGAAAGAAAGAAAGAAAGAAACTCCCAGTCTGCTCACTGCCGCTGCTCCGCGGTTTTAGAGATTTCAAACAGAAATTGAGTTTTATGCGGCAGCGGGCTGGATTCCTTTGTCCCCCTCTGCCTCCAGCCTGTGGGGGAGTCCGTGTGGGGTCGCTCCCGTCGCCCCGGCTGGCCTGGGGGTCCCAGCCAGGACACGCCTTGTGCTCCAGAGGGCTCCCTGCCCTCTCAGTTCCGGCAAATTCAAAGCTTCCGTCACATAAAGTAACTTCTTCACTGCAGAGTGGCAGTCGCCATGCGTCCCCCCCCTTCCCTCGGGAGGCATCACCCACGGGGCAGTCATCTTCGGGCTGATGTGTCTTCTGGAAGGTCCCCGCCTTCCCAACAGCGGTGGAGACGGAAGGATTCAAGATGGCCCCAACGCTGTGTCCTTCCTAGTGGTCTTGTAATATTTTCAGTCTCAAGCGTGTGGATTTCTCCCTGAATGAAAGCTACACGACAAATGGGGAAACAGTCGTTGATCCCGATTAAACTCCTCTGGAAAGGGAAGCCCAACCCCTGAGGGTGGGCCATTACGAGTTTCTAACGATCATGACGCGGCTTCAGTGCTAGAAAAACGCACGGATCGGGAGACTAAAAACTCCCCAATTAATGTTGTTGTTTATCTTCCGGAGAATCTCCTTCATTCACTTGTTCATTCAGTTATTCTGAATGAATTAGTTGTGCCCACCATAGGCAAGGTCTCTTTCCTGGGGCTGGGAAGAGGGCTGTGAGCAGACGCGTGAGGTCTTCAGGGTGGCTTTTTCCAGCTACTGAGCTGCTCCTGGGCGCATCTAGAAGGAGCGGAGGCAGGGACAAGGTGTTCCCTCTTGACCAACAGACCTCTCCTCATGATGCAGTGGAAATCAGGCCGGTGCAGGGGGATTGCTCCTCTTACATGGTCCTTTTCTCTTCCGGTCATCACTGATCAATCAACCTAGGAATATCCTGCAAGCTGTGTGCGGCTGCCTCTCCTCCAGCCCACCTCAAGTCGTTCCATCTGTGTAGCTCTGTGTTTGTCTTGGTGGCAACGTCCCGTTTCGATCACTGGGCGCACTGTGACTTGGGGCTCGTTCTACCCATTCTCGCCTTGCTAGCTGGCTAGCCCTCGGCCTTCTGAACGTTCCTTTTGTTGCAGTCTTGTTGTTAGAATTGTCTTTGAATTTCAGGTGCCTCTAAGTCTGTTCATATTTTCGGTAACTTTGTCCAAGTGCCTTGTTTCCCCAGGCGAGTTTGCT
>NW_007100023.1:253978-288978 GCF_000164805.1 Carlito syrichta | reverse complement strand
AGGTGTTTGGCGGCACGGAAACGGTATGTTTCAGTGCATGCTGCAAACGGACTCGTGGCCCACGCACTCTAAAACAGACTGTTTGGGATACGATTGCTACCACTTAGCAGCAGAAAAAGAAGCGTGCGCACTTCTTTATCTAGATGCGAGAAGGAGCTACAAGGCTGACGTCAGCCACCTGTCAGTCTGCTGTGAGACTCAGGTGCAGACCACAACCCAGCCCTGAAGCCCACCCATCGATAGGACCCCAAAGGGCAGCTCGGGGGACTCAAAGAAGGGCCGAGGATTCATCCACGCCCTTGTAATAAAAGGCGTCCCATGTACATTCGTGACTGGTGACATACGACCCAGTACTCACCCAGCGTGTGTATCTGATTTTCCTCGTGTAGGTACACATTTTGCACGTAAATCAACATTCGTGGTCAAAGATCGTCGCCGCGCTGCTTTGCTTGGAAGCCCATTATTGCTTTGGGCCTGCAGCTACGGTCTTCGTGAAGGTGGGACTGAGTTTGGCCACTTATCCTGTCTGCCTTCAGACCCGCGCCAGGTTTTTATGAAACAAGCAGCGCAGTCAGGCTTCTTGCTCCACTGACTCCCCTGGGGCTCCCCGGCAGGCCAAGTGCACGACCCGGGGTCCTCTGGACGAGAGCTGTTTGGAGACGGCAACCCTCTCCCAGGACGCAGGGGGAGCCTGGTGGGCAACGGGGACAGAGTTTGGAACGTGAGTTCCGCTCTCTCTGGGGGGCATTTTGGTGGACGTTGGCACACGGTCTCTGTCCGGATAGCAGCTCTCCCTGTGACACGTGTGTTCAGGTCATCTTCGCCCCGATCTGCATGCATGCAGGGAGTAGAACAGGACTGACAGAGCTCCCAGGATTGAGGAACCCTCCCGGTGAAAGCCTAACAGCCCCCTAGTTTCTGGTAAAAGGAGTCGCAGAGAAGCTCCAGGTGCCTTTGAGACAGCCAGATGCATGTGGCGTGCCCGGTCCCTGCGTCTGGCACTCAAGATGCCCAGACGGGCTCCGAACGCTCTCTCGGTCTGCTCATGGTCTCGCGCTCGGACGTGCAGTTTATCACCCGGCGCTCGGTTCTAATTTGGGCACATAAGCCAAGGCAGGAAAATATCTTGTTCCCCGGTCCATTTTATTAACTTTGTTTTGTTCGCTGGAGCCCCGCACTGTATTAGCCTCTGAATAATCACAGCTGCACAGGTAGCTGCCGGGGCGTGAATGAGAGGCTTTCCCAAGCGCCCTGCTCCCTGCAGAAATGATTTGTACCTCTGACTGATCGGCACTAACAGAAAATGAGGACGAGGGGCATTCAATGCAAAGTAATGTGTTCTGTACAATTACTGGATTAATAATTTTATTCCATTACTGTGTGGGGAGAGAGGGCATCAGCCTGAGGATCTGCAATTCTGGTCTCTTTCTAAGCGTCCTGTTAAAAGAGTGAGCAAGGGTCAGGAAACTTAATTATGCTATAACTAGATAGAAATTGCCAAGTGATAAAAAGAAACATCCAGACAGATTCAGCAGGAAATTACAGCTTTAATAATATAGCATAATGCCTACTTCTATACAATTATTGGAGAGACCCTGAATGGTTCAGAATCACAGGCTTGGGTTTCCAGTAACTACACACACACACACACACACACACACAAAGCCCCCACTAAAAATGACATTTTGCATCTTGCTGTAAATATTATTTTTTCAAAAAAAAAAAACCACATTATTATTCAGTCATCAAAAACCTCATACTCCTATGAGACCAGATGCCACGGCCACACGGACACTTTGGAATGATGAGAGGGTTGGGTTATAAGGGGAATAATTTTACATTTGCAAAGAGCGTTTCCAGCATCATACATTACAAAAATTTGTCTACTCTGTTTAGCCTTTAAGGAAAAAAAAAAGCAAAAAACCAAAAGCTAAGCAATGCGGGGCAATGTATTCAGGTGCCTGTGAGGCTGGAGGGTGTCAGGAGGTGTGTGATCCTGCGGGAACATCCAACTACCCCTCTGGGCTGGGGTGGAGACTGAGGAAATGTCGGCCCTTTAATATCGGCTGGGGTGGGGACATGATAGAGGAGGAGCGTTTATCCTCGTCAGCAGGCGCCGGCAGCTCAAGAGCTTATCCGGGACTCCAGAAACGGGGAAGAACTTTCTCAGGATCAGGCTCGGAAGAGCCTAGAAGGACGCAGTTATGCTTGGCAAACGTGACGCGGTCTTTTAAATACCAGAGCCTCCCGCCCGTGGACGCACACACGTGGCAGGCAACCCCCCACCCCCCGCCCGGGTGTGTTTGGTCTTTTTCCTCCCTTATGGGGAGGGAAAAGTCATTTCTCATCTTGCCCAGGAGAGCCCAAGGTTTCATTTCGTATTCTGAGGACGGAGATTAATCAGCCGGCTCCCTTACCCAGAGATGGCCATTCTGCCCAGAAATCTGCATATCTGCATACTGCTGTGCTTCCCCGAGTTTAATTTCCTACAGGAACTGATATTAATCACCCAGTTTAAACAGAGGGGATTTGGGGCCTATACAAATGTGACATTTTTTTTTCTCAGAGAACCTGCAGGATATTTTTTCTTTCTTTCTTTCTCTTTTGTTTTCCTCCCCGATTTAAAGGGACACTGGCCTTCCCGGCTTAATCCTAAATAGTTGCTGTTGTGTTTATTTGTGTGGACGGTGGATGGTTTGGCTGGGAGTGGTGAACCCCGCTGCCACTTCTTAGACTCGCGACGACTGTTACACGGGTTTGGGGATGGGAAGCCCCCTCCCCTCCTGGCCGTGGCAAGGTCTGGCTGTGAGGTGCCTCTCTGCCTCCTAGGTGAAGGCAGGGAGAGGGTGGCAGCAACAACAGCGGCCTCTTCCAAGCAGGCCTGGCCGCTCTCGCCTGGCTTATTATGTGCAGGGAAGTTAAATTCATCAGCTGTCGGTGCCTTTGCCAGGACTCCTTGGCACATTTTACTCTGGCTGCCTCTAGCACAATGGGCACCCAGGCGGAGACAGGAGACGGACCCACAAGAGCTTAGAAAAATGCGCCGGTGTGCCGCGTGGGCCTGTGCCAGCCGGAGGCGGGAGCCCGCACCGGTGACCACCAGGCCACCGCTGCTATGAAAACGGAAGCGGTGGTCCAGGTTTCTGTGTAAACACGTACTCTGGCCTCTTCTGGCCGCAGAGGTTGATTTGGGTTGGCCTTTCTTCCGCTGGGCCATCGGTGGTCTTGGGGATGGCGTGGACCAGAGAGCAGGGGCAGATTTGAAAGGCGTGTCCCAAAGCCGGGGATCTGGGCAGACCTGCCGGCCCCGCCCACCGCAGCACCCTCGGAGCCTCCATCCAGAGAGAAGCGAGGCCAAGGGGCTCCAGGGGCCCCCCTCGCAGAGTCAGAACCTGTTTCCTCGACGTTCCACATCTTTGCCGCCGTAATTGGTGACACTTTGTGAAGCCCTGCAAGCCCAGGCCGAGAGGAGGGCCCTGGGGTGGGGGCGGATGGCAGCGCCACTGATTTCCCGGGAGGTCGCAGGGTGTGCTGCAGAAAGGATTCGCACTCTGGGCTCAGAGCTCGCGTCGCCACGGGCCACGCCATATCCACCCCGAAGCAAAGCCAGAAGGAGACGGTGCCTGCCTCTCACGCACCCCCAAAACACCCAGTTTCTCGCGTACAGTGTTTCCGCCTCCAATCTGTTCGAGTCACTCACTTGGAACCTGGAGCTGGTTTCGGGGACCCCGGCCACACCGGGGGTGTCTTGCAAGCGAGGCGCTTGGGCAGGGGGCGTTAGAGAAGGCCCTGCCCTTCCTGAACACCCGGGCTGCTGTGTTTTCTATACCCGTTGTGAATCGCAGGGCATCACCCCCGGCCAACAGCGGCCTGGACTGTTCATCTTTTGGTGCTAATAGCGTTTTACTTGAAGTCTGAAAAGTCCCAGGGGGCTTCAAAGGACACCATGTCACGACTCCACGTTTTACTGCAAAATGACGAGGTCCCGCTCCACCGTCTGTGCTTTGAAGTCTTAATGCTGCGTGGCTGTCAGGGCCACGTTTTTTCCAAGGGAAACTTGAAGCAGGAGCCCCTTGAAATGAGGCTCTCTCTTCGCAGGGAGTGAGGGGCTGTGAATAACGCGTGGAAAAACTGTGTGGTCTCACTGGCGAGCGCATCCTACGAGTCAATTTGTAGCCAGCAAGTGTGGAAGAGGGAATACGCGCCGTTACGCTGTTCTAATTCAGGGCTCGTATCTGACACTGCTGATGAGCACCCACTTTCTGCCACTCTGTGTCCTGCCCCATCCTGACCTATGTCCACATGCAGTGAAAATGCCGGGGTTGTCGCCGGGTCCTGGAGGAATCAGCGAATCTCCCCCGCCCCAAACCAAGGTGCTTCCAGTTGCAGACGCAGCCTCAAGGGGGGTCTGGCCGTGGGGTGCGTGTGCGGACCTCCAGGGCAGACTCTGCCAGAGCCAGGTGCGTGGGGGACACGGGACCGGCCGAGCCTGTGGGCCGAGGCCCGCGAAGCCAGTCGCAGAGGGGGGCCAACCTCGCCTGGCTCCTCGAGCCTCCGAGTCATCCTGTGAGCGTGGGACCACCCAGGATGGTGGAGCACAGCCGGTGAGGAGAACCGAGAGGGAGCTGTTTCGGGTTGGACTGGGTGGGTCTTAGAAAGCCAAGGGGAGTGTGGGTGCATGCGTGTGTTTGTGTGTACGCCTACATGCGTGCATATGTGTATACATGCATTTGTGTAAATGTGTCTATATGTGTGTATATGCGTGATCGTGCATATTTATGTGGCATGCGTGTGAGTAGATGCGTGTGTGATTATGTGTGTGGGCTGTGTACGTGTATTTATATACTTATGAATGGGTGTTCGTGCACATGTGTACTCGTGTGTGTGTGTGTGTATATGTGTGGCCTGTGTGGATGTGTATTTCTGTGTGTGTGCATGTGTGTGTATGTGTTTGTGTAGATGTATGTGATATGTATGAGTATTTATATGTTTGTACATGTGTATGCATGCACATGTTTGTGCATGTGTCTGATGTGTATTTGTGTGTGTGCATGAGTGGGTATGCATGTGTGTGCGTGTATGTATATGTGTGTGTAGTGTGCATGGGTATTTATGCATGTGTGTGCACCTGTGTTTGTGCCCCTGTATGTGCAGTTTGCCGGGTGACCCTCAGGAGGATGTTAGTGCACTCAGTCTCCCGGGTTGCAATTTCTGGAGAAGCATCCTGGAGTCTCCAACCGGGCCCTGGCTGGGAGCCCCCCAGAGGAAGCCTTCTCTGCACACGTCCTGTGCTGGGGTCTTTCTGGGCTGCATCCACCACCCCCACGAGGCTGTTGCTCCCTGAGTTGTGTGACTCGGGGTCTGTTTGGGACCACCATCATGCCAAGGGGATGACCCCCGACCTCCCTCCTGAGGACCCTGTGTTGGAGGACTCCCCGGGGGCTGCCGGTGAGATTTGTCTGCAGTGGAGAAGCAACCTTTGAAGCCACACCCAGTCCCGAGGCCGCAGGGGTCTGGGGCTTTCTGGAGCTTTGACATCCTGGTGGTGGCCTTGCTGTGGGTGATGTCCACCCTCCCGAGACGTCTTCTGACTCATGCTGAATGCCCCTTTTCCCTGGATCCTGGGACGCAAGCACAAGGGAGGTCCCTACTCCGAGCGCCTACCCCTTCCCTGCGGCAGAGCCCGACCTCCATGAATCCATCAGTCTCGAGCTCTCCGGGTGCCCAGTGCTCTCTCGGCCAGCATCACCCTGATGTCACGCTCAGAGCCAGCTACTGCACCCTTCCTCCGGATGCGAGGCCGGGCATGGGTCCCCTTCCTCATCCCCATGGTGACCCCGTTTCGCAGAAAAAGGAACAGATGCTCAGGCCGTCCAGTGGTTTCCTCCATTTGTCAGAAAGTGGCCGAACATAGATTCAGCAGGGGCTGGTGTGGTCAGAACCTGGTGCCTTTCCCACGACCACGTTCCTGCTGATTTATTGTGTCATTGAAAATTAAGCTGGAGGTGGAAAACGAAGATCCTTGGGACTGGGCGAATCAGACGAGTCTGGACTGATGCTCTTTGCAAGTTTGCGCCTGACGGACCAACTTGCCTGTCTTGGCCGTGCATTTAAACCTCTGCACCCCAAACCACCATGGACAGGGGCAGAATAAAGATTATTCTGGTCCCCACAGTGAGGGGAAGTAAGAGCAAAATGTTTGAAAGGAATTCCTCTGGTGTGTGCAAAGCTGGCATCCACAGGACAACCCGCCTGCCGTGAGGGCGTCGTTCCTTGCGCGGAACCCGGGGGGGGGGGCAGCGTGGTGGGGGGATGGAGACGCATGGAGCCATGCTCTGCTGCTACTTCCTGTTTTTATTTCTTCGTGCAGTCCTGTTGGTTTCGTCCAGAAGCCACGTGGCAGCCCACTCTATAGATACTGGTGCCGGGAGACGTTTGTCAGAGGAGAGGTAATTGACGGTAGATGTCAAATATTAAATCCTATCTGGTTATTACCCGGCGTATTAGCTATGTAAGTAGCTTGACAATTACAGCTGTGATTGACTAGGTGGGACCAGAATCCCAAACATCAACTGCCAGAAGGATAATTATAACACATTAGCACCTGCTTAGACAAGATTGACAGCCCAGCCTCACATCTGCTTAACATCACTCTCGCCTCTCCTGTCTTTCTCTCCCTTCTGAATGAAGCAACATGCGATTTCTGGAGGGTAACAATAACCCGGTATCTATGTTATTCACGCCCATGATCATGCCACTTGCTGGGCGTGGTCATGGTTTCCGGCTGACACATGTACGGTCGGATGAAGTGCACAGAACTGGATTTTCGAGGATGGGCAGGGCCCGCTGGTTTCTCACAAGACGCTCCCACCGCCTGGGAGAAACCCCCAGACACAGAGTTTAGTTTAGTGACTGGCAGCAAAGGATGAAAATATGTGAGTGTGCATGTGTGTGTGGATATATAAGATTGTGTGTGTCCATATAACTATATATATAATAAATCTGTCTTATATAGATCTGTTGTATAGCTAGATAGACCTAGAATAGGTCTTTTATATAATGTGTGTGTGTGTGTGTGTGTGTGTGTGTGTGTGTGTGTGTGTATAATAAACCTGTCTTGAATGGATCTGTCTTACAGCTAGATAGATTAGAAAAGTTCTATTATATGTATATAATGTATACAGGGGATGCCAAAAATGTATACACATTTTTAGAAAGGAAAAAATTGTAACAAAATTGTAATGCTCCATAAGATGAATATAAGTCACATTTGACTTCTGAAGTTGCAAGAGGTACTGAAAGTGGTTACCGTCAATGTCCAGACACATCTGATTACAATGAACATCTCCTAACATCGCTTAAAATGTGTATACATTTTTTGGCACCCTGGTGTGTGTGCGTGTGTGTGTGTGTGTGTACACATCTGTCTTGAATAGATCTGTTTTATAACTAGATAGACTTAGGAGAGGTCTATTATATATTATATATAGACTACATATGCATTTATATATATAGACCTTCCCTATATCTACCTAGCTATAAAACATATATATATATAAAACAAATATATATATATACATACACACACATATAATTTTAAAAATAAACCTGCTTAAATAGATCTGTTATATAGTTAGATAGATGTGGGAAAGGTCTATTACACACATATATATATTTTTAAATAAACCTGTCTTAAATAGATATGTTGTATAGCTAGATAGACTTAGGCTAGGTCTATTATATATATAATATCCATAGTAAACAAATTGTCTTAAATAGACCTGCCATATGGCTAGATAGGTTTCGACTGGGCCTGTTACATGCCTGTCCTCCTCACTGTAGCTCAGATGGAGAATCCGAAAGGATGATCTCCTAATCCCACAGGGAAAGCCAGGGCCAGCGGTTAACAGCCCCCGAACATAGCACGTTGCCAGCCAGTGCTCACAGGGAAGCAGGGGTGTCAAGAGCCCGAGGGGGCCTAGCGCACCCTCACCTCCCTCTTCCCCACAAAATGTTTGAGGAGCAGCTTGAGAAAAACAGGTCTGTCATTTTCCGTTTCGCTGTATCTCTCTGGAACTAAGAGGGGTCGCGTTCTTGCCTGTCTGTGCTAGAATGAGGGTCAGAAATTTGTTTTAATGACTTCTTCTCACCTAAGCCTTTGTTCTTCGGCACTTAAAGCACACTCTTTTGTTATGTGATATCCTCCTTTTGTTTTCTTAGGGTGGGGGTCCAGGGTAGGTGATTTCTGCCTGATAACAGCATCAGCACACGGTAGCCTTTCTGACTTCACTGGGTGTGTCCACACGAAATTCCCAGTCAGGGCACACTGGAAGCTGGTCTGGTGACGGCCACATCAAATGGATAGGGTGCAGATTCTTCTCGCTTGTTCTTTGATGCTAAAATTGTACACCTGCTTATTCATCCCATACCACTCAAGTATTCCTTCATTTTACAAAAATGCATAGCGTGTCTATTATGTGTCAGACCCTCTGCATAGCTAGACAGGTGTTCTCACGAGTGGGGAGGAAATCTGATGTCTGGTAGCTTGGCATCTGGAAAGGAAGACAACAGATCAACAAATGACAGCAGCTCAATGGATGGATACGAAATAGAATCATTATCGCTCGTTTGATCGTGGAAGTCTTCACAGGAGAGGAGTTTGAGCTGGACCTTGAAGTGGGAAGAGACATTTTTTCAGGCATTTGGAGGTTGTGGGATTGGAGGGACAGGCTCCCAAAAGGCAGGGAAGTTCAACTAAAGTAGGCGTGTGCTTGGGAAGCACCCAGGAGCCTGGCCTTGGCCTGCGATCTCAGAAATGTCTTGTGTGTGAGAGGGAAGGTTCAGAGTGAACTGAGGAACCACATCCAGGGTTCTGGGGTCTCGTCCTGGAAGCACAAGGTGTTTGAGGCGGGTCCCAGTTGCGTTTTATAAGTTTCCCTCTGGCTGTGATGGAGCGCTCTGGCTTCAGGGAGACCGAGGAGAGAGGAGGCGGTGAGACTGAGAGTCGAAGACACGCTGGGGCCCGGTGAAGACCCAGCTGGGAAAGTGAGGCCAGAGAGGAGGGGAGGACAGAGGGGACGGACCACAGAGGACAAATCAGAGCAGAGCACAGGCACAGTGCCGGGGAGGGAAGGGAAGGAACTGCCCCCAGGCTTCTGCTTTTGGCCGCTGGATGGAGACTGGTGGGTTCACAGTGGTGGGTTCGGTGGGAGAGAGGATATGGCCCAGGTGCTGAGGGAGGCCGCCCAGGGCCCCGGAAATGTGACCAGGCAACCCTTTTTGTAGCTCAGATGGAGGTCTGGAAGGACGATCTCCTAATCCCACAGGGAAGGTTGGGGATGAGAGAGCAAGCTTGTTTTTGACCACGTTGAGTTCACTGGTTTGTTTGCTGTTTTGCTTAATAGATAATGATGTACGCTTGTTCTTGATGAAATGTTAAGTTTGAAAACCGAAACACGCATGGCTTAGCGCCCAGGCCGCGTGTTTTGTAGAAATGGAGGAACAGAGCGACCCGGGGGAGCGGTGCACGGGCCTGGGAACCAGGAGGCAGGCCTGATCCGGGGCGCTGGGAAGCAGACGGTGGCTGGGAGCTCCGTTCCGTACCTGCGGGCAGGAGACAGCGATGAGCCAGGGACAGACGCTGGGTGGGCCAGGCCTTGGTTCTGGCACCCTTGCTGTGGGCGCCCCCACGTGAAGGGCTGACCGGGAGGCCGGCCGCCCAAGAGGCACACCGGGCTTTGCCATCTCTTTGGAACCCAGTTGCATTTTCGGGGCCTGGGGCCACACCCTCTCCCACCTCACGGATGTTCAAACACAAATATCAAGCTGACTGGGGAGGCGGGGCGTGGTAGCTCGTGCCTGTGATCCCGTCACCTTGGGAGGATCGCTTGAACCCAGGAGTTCGAGACCAGCCTGGGCAACATTTTTTTGCCTCTACCAAAAAAAATCAAAAACATTAGCCGGGCGTGGTGGCATGCGCCTGTAGTCCCAGCTGCTCAGGAGGCTAAGAGGTGGAGACTGTGGTGAGCCATGAGTGTGCCAGTGTGAGACCCCAACTCAGAATAATAATAATCATAATAACAATTTGTTTTTTGAGTTGGAGTCTCACTCTGTCGCCCAGGCTGGAGCTCAGTGGCACACTCACGGCCACCCTAGCGTCAACCTGCTGGGCTCCAGCAATCCTCCCGCCTCAGCCTTCCAGGTGGCCAGAACTACAGGCACGCACTACCATGCCCAGCTAATTTTTGTTTTATTGTAGAGACGAGGTCTCACCAAGTTGCCTGGGCTGGTCTCGAAACTCAGGCAATCTACTCGCCTCGGCCTCCCAAAGTGCTGGGATGACAGGCTGAGCCACCGAGCCCAGCCAATAATAATCTTTTTTAAAAAAGAAAGTCCACTAGGAAGATGGCTGGGTGGACAACAGCTGGTGTCTTCTGGCCTCTCCTAGCCTGCACACATGCCTTCGTGTTAGCTGGACACAGGCCACCTGGTCACTGGCTAGCCCTCTTCCTCTGTCCTCAGGAGTCACCTGGTGCAGGGAGATACCCCAGGACTTGGGCTGTCTCATAGCAGCCTCTGAGTGGCTCAGCCCAGTCCAAGCCCTGGGCGGGGTCTTCCGTGGCCAGCTGTGATCTGGTCCCTGCTCCTGTGGAGCTTACCTTGGATGAGGAGAACCCATCACAGAACAAGATACCAATGAGGCAGGTGTGTCACAGGGAGAGCTGCTGTGGGTGTCACAGCCGAGATCTCCCAAGTTCTTCCAGGCAGCCAGAAGCCGCCATCTTGGAAAGTGACATTGGGACTGAATCCCGAGAGATACATACGAATGAGTGAGGTCTGCAACTCATTTCCCTCACAATCCAGCTTCCAAAATCTGGATTCAAAAGAATGCGTTGATCAGATAGGTCATCTTCACAGCAGTGGTTGAACTGATGTCATAAAACCCAGGCCTTGCAGTTGGGAACACAATTCTGTAAGACAGTGGGCTGCGTTTGCAAGCGCAAACATGAGTCCATGTAAAAATGAAGCCTTTTATCGTACCTGCTCTCCTCCTGAAATGATGCCATTTCACAGAAGAGCGTGCCTAGTGAATAATTAAAGGAAGTGCTTCGGTGTGCATATGCTATTAATAGTCTTCACGTTAAGAAGGCGTTGGTTCAGTGAGACCTTGACACTCTGGTGCCCTGCTTTGCTGGAATCAGGATTGCCTGAGAGCGGGTACGGATTCCTGCAGAAAACATGAGGGTGGGCACTGTCTGTGGGTGCCGCCGGCTCAGGTCTCCAAGGACTGAAGTGGGTGCCACTGCCCACATGCATGTGGTCAGCCAGCGTCACCTTGGGGTGAGGATCTCTTCTAAGAATCGGGGTACCTCCTCCCCAGGAAGTATGCCCACCAATAGTCCCAGCTACTCGGGAGGTCGAGGCGGAAGGATCACCTGAGCCCATGGCATCCAGGCTGCAGTAAACTGTGATCATGTCACTGAGCTCCAGCCTAGGTGACACAGTGAGACCCCAACTCAAAAAAGAAAAGAAGAGATTTGAACTCTCGGAGCTGCAGCTCCCTGAGAAGAAGTCAGGGTGGTCAGAGCCCCCCTCTCCCGGCAGAGAGCCTTGGCTGGGAGTAGTTCTGGGAAGGGAAATGGGAGACTGTGTGTCCCTGACTCAGCCACGCCCACGATGCCAAAAGAGAACGGAGGAACCAACAGCCGGGCACTCCACCCCATGCATGGAGCAAACATGCATCTCCGGAGGCTGAGCATGCTATGTTCAAGAACACGTATGACCATCCCCCTTCCCTTTGCCAGCTCTCTCCTCGTGTTTTCATTTCTACTTCACCACTGATGTTCGCCACAAACCGTCCTATTGAAAGCTGCGTGTGCTTCAGCCTTGGCGGTTCTTGTGGTGCTGTAGCCTTTTGCAACTAGCTTCTTCCACCTAGCAAAATGCATTCACGGTGTATCCATTTGCCTCGCAAAGCAACTTTGTTCCTTCTTGTTACTACTGTGAACATTCATGTAAAACTACTATACAATGTGCATGGTCTTTTTTGTGCGAACGTCAGTTTTGAATTCACCTGGGTAAACATCTGGACATGGGTTTGCTGGGTTGAATGGTCCATACAGGTTCAACTTCAAAAACAACTACCACGCTGTTTTAGAAAGTGGCTGTACATATTCCCACAAGCAATGATTGAGAATGACTGTGGTTAAGGCTCAGGAAATTCACTGCTGCTACTTTACTGACAGTCTGGATCATGAATGTTACATTTTGTTGATTGCTTTTTCTGCATCTATTGAGACGATTATATTGTTTCTCTTTTTTAGTTTGTTAATATGGTAAAATTATAATATAATAAAATTATATTGTCCGATGTTGAACTAGCCTTGAATTCCTGGAATAAACCCTAGCAAACTGTGTTGCATTATTCTTTTATATATACAAAGTTTCAATGGGCTATTTTCTATTTTTTCATCTGAATGTATTTCGTTTTTCATCCTCTTCACATTCTCTTAAGTTAATAGGGCATTTTTTTTTTTTGAGTTGGAATCTCACTCTGTTGCCCAGACTGGAGGGCAGGGGCACGCACACGGCCACCATAGTCTCGATCTGCTGAGCTCAGGTGATGCTTCTGCCTCAGCCTTCCAAGTAACTGGAGCTACAGGCACTCGCAATGACACCCGGCTTATTTTTTGATTTACTATAGATACCAGGTTTCACCAAGTTGCCCAGACTGGTCTTAGGTAATCCTCTCACCTTGGGCGTTTTTTGTTTTTTTTTTTTGTAAGTTCATTTATCCTCTTTTACTGACTAGTTAGGTACACATCTTTTTCTGTTGTTGTTTGGTCAATATGTTTATTGTCTTTATCTGAAAAATCCTCATAGAAAACTATTGGGTTCAGCTCTCAGCAGTAAGCTCCTGAGCTCTGAGGAAGCTCGCCTTCTGATGAGCTACCCGATCTTTCTTCTGGGCAAGGGACATTTTGGGACAATTCCACCTCTTCTTCTTCACTTCTCTCTTGGACTTCTTCTCACAGACAGGATTCTCCCGGATAGCTGGGCGAGCTTTCTTGTGCATCTCCTCCATCACATCTGGAGTCACGCTGTTCTTTATGGACTGAGAGGATGGCTTCCTGTAAGCATCTTCATTTTCTTCCGTTAGGTAATGCATATAATCTGCAACATTCCGGCCCATGATGGGCTTCCGATGTACTTCTGCATTAAACTCCTTGCTTTCAGAATCATAGCCGGGGAATCATTTGGCAGTGTGGGGGATAGACAAGCCGCCATCCACAGCTCCCTTTGGGGCCCCCAAAACTTGTTTGCCAGTGGTAGTTCTGGCAAGGCCTGCATCCAAATAGCAGGTAAAAGCCCAAGGCTAACCAACAAAGCTTTCTGGGTTTTTTTTTTGTTTTTTTTTGAGTTGGAGTCTCACTCTGCGGCCCAGACTGGAGTGCAGTGGCCGCTCCCAGCCACCACAGCCTTGACCTGCTGGGCTCTGGCCATCTTTCCACCTCAGCTTTCCAAGGAGCTGGAACTACAGGCGTGCGCTACCACGCCCGGCTAATTTTTTGATTTAGTGTAGAGATGAGGTCTCGCCAAGCTGCCCAGGTGGGTCTCGAACCCAAGGGGTCAGGCAGCACTCACCTCAGCCTCCCAAAGGCGCGGGATTACAGGCTGAGCCACCACACCCGGCTCAACAACACTTTCTACATTGTATTCATCCCCGGTCACCTCCACTTGACCTTCATAGATCTTGTCCATGCCAAATCTAGGGAGAAGCCTGCAGGCAGGTCAGTGGCAGACCCGTACAATAAGCTGCAGCATCATTTATCAGGCCAACTTTTACACTACATTTTGGTAGTTGGTGTGCATTAGCTGCGCAGACTATCATACCCCCCACTGGATGGGTATAAGTAAACTAACAGATGATACCTCTGTTTGTTACACAAACTGTCATCCTGTATTTGGGCATGAAATACTTATTTTTATCCTGTAAAATGATCAGTTTTACCCTCTCATCGTCTCCTAAATTTCACTTGGTATCTCTTAAAGTAGGCCTTACTCTTGACAACTTTAATAAACCCCATCCTACGGAAAGGAGATCCATGTCTAATGCTCCACCCAGACCTGCAGGCCCAGCAGCCCTTGGCTGGGGGGTGGCGGGGAGGGAAACCACACATCTTTTAAAGAGTATTTCAGGCCGGGCACAGTGGCTCAGCCTGTCATCCCAGCACTTTGGGAAGCCGAGGTGGGTGGATTGTCTGAGCCCTCGGGTTCGAGGCCAGCCTGGACAACTTGGCAAGACTTTGTTTCTACAATAAATAAATTTTAAAAAATCAGCTGAGTGTGGTAGTATGCACCTGTAGTTCCGGCTACTTGGAAGGCTGAGGTGGAAGGATCACCGGAGCCCAGCAGGTCGACGCAGGGGTGGCCATGAGCGTGCCACTGCACTCCAGCCTGGGCGATGGAGTGAGACTCTGATTTAAAAAAAAAAGTATTTCAGTAGTTGTTCTAAGGTTTAAAATACATATATCAGTCTACCTTTAAATAATTATATACCCATTTCTGCGGAGTGTCAAGACCTCGCAACAATATATTACCAATTCCTCCCTTCCTTGGTCATAGCCCCTACTTTTACATATACTATAAACACACAATACCTTGCTACTAATTTTTAGACCAGGATTGCTGATAATTTTTATTCATGGGCCACATAGGACACATTTCAGGCTTTACAAGCCAAATGGCATCTCTTGCAATGACTCAATCTCATTATAACGTGAAAGCAACCATGGATGTAATGTCAATATATGAGTTTGGCCGCTTTCTAGTAAGACTTCATTCACAAAAACAGGTGAGTCAGCCTTGACCAGCAGACGACAGCCTTCCCACAGTACTTTAGACTTTTATCTTTTAGACAGAGTGAAAAAATGAGTCTTAATTTGCCTTCATTTCAACTGTTCCCAGTGCTCTTCATTTCTTGTATAGATCCAAGATTTAGGGTCATCTATTCCTTTGACCGAAGAACTTCCTGTAACGATTTTTTTTAGTAGTGTACATCTGTTGATATTAAATTCCTTTAGGTTTCGGGGGGGGTTGTTTTTGTTTTTGAGTTGAGGTCTCATTCTGTCACCCAAACTGGAATGCAGTGGCACCATCATGGCTCACTGCAGCCTCAACTTCCTGGGCTCAGGTGATCCTTCTGCTTCAGCCTCTCAATTAGCTGGGACTACAGGCGTGTGCCACCATGCCTGGCTAATTTTTTTTATTTTTTGAATAGACAAGGCCCCACTGTTTTCTCCAGCTTGGTCTCAAACTCCTGGACCTAAGTGATCCTCCTGGCTCGGCATCCCAGAGTGCTGGGATGATAGGTGTGAGCCACTGTGCTTGGCCCGTTTTTGTTTTGTTTTTCAGCAAGTACTTCTTAATGTTTGAGATCTATTTTCTCTGAGTACAGAATTCCAGATCCATCATTTTTCTTCCTTCTACAGTTTCCAGGCATCACCCCCTGTCTTCTGGTTCTTTGGCCGCTGTGTCCCTCTTCATGTAATATGTCTTCTTTCTCTGGTTGGCTTCAACATCTTCTTGTGTCTTTTGTTTTCAGCAGTTTAATATATCCTTTTTAAAAAATATCACCTCACATAGTGTTCTCTGAGCTTGTTGGATCTGTGGTTTAGTGTTTGTCCTTAATTTTTGAGAATTCTTGGCCACTATAATCTCAATATTCTACCTTGTTCTCTCTTCTTCAGTCATGGCCCCCACAGCTTTTGTATGCTCTGTTCTGGTTGTGTTTTTTCTTCTTACTCTTTTTCCTCTTGTACTTCAGCTTGGGCGATATCTACCGACCTCCCCTCAGGTCACTGACTATTTCAAACCTGTGTCAGACCCGCGGATGTGTCTTTGAAACCCGTGCTTCATCTCTGTTACACTGTTTGTTTTCTTTCTAGCATTTCCATGCGACTTTTTCTCCTAGTTTCTATCTCTGCTGAAAGTCCCATTTGATATTGCACGCGACCCACTTTTTCTGTTAAAGCCTTTAACACACTAATTATAGTTATTTTAAATTCCCTGACAGATCGTTCCAACAACTGTTTCCCATCTGAGCCTAGCTCTGATGCCTGCTCTCCCGGGAGTGGGCTGGTTTTCCTTGTCTTTTTGAGCCTATCACGATTTTTTCTTGAAAGCCTCTTACCATGGAGGTCAACGGAGGATGAGGCAGCTTCACGCCTAGACGCGGGCATGCCTTTCTTTCTGCCAGACCTGTAGGGCAAGGTCTGCCCAGATCTGCTGAGCAGCTGGGGTTCCCGACAGACTACCACAGCTCCCTGGAAGCACCCCAACCTTCACATGCCCATGGTGGTTGCTTGGGGAGGGGCTGGGGAAGGAGGGTGAGCAGAGCCATATCTGTCTGTTCCAAGGTGGGGCTCCCACCTTGGGTTCTGCCCCAGAGAAGGTATCTGGCACACCCCTGCCTGTCCCCCTATTCTGCTGTTACTTGTGATTCCAAGCATCTTGGCTTTGAGAGTGGTGGGTGGGTTGTGGCTTCTGTTGTGGTGAGGGCCCATTTCCCTGGACTTTGGAGGCAAAGAGGCCTCAGGGCTCCGGCTACCCTCCGCAGTTATGGGCACAGAGCCGAACCCGCCCCACCCTGGGAGTGGGCTTTTGCCCCGGCGCCATCTCCAGCTGCAGGGATGTTCACAAGCCCCCCAGCCTGCAAGACTGCCCTCACTGGCCTGGAAGCTTTTGCTGCAGAATGCAGATAGGGGAAGGCCCCAGGGGGCTTTTGGTCCCTGCTTCCTGGCAGTTCCTGTGGCCCTCCCTGGACCCTTCCCACAGGGGCCCCCTGTCTCTTATGTTTCCCAAGAGCATTTTGGTCGGGCAGTGGAGGAGGAGCCTGCGCAATCATGAGGACCTGCTGGGTTTCTGGAACCCGGGCTTCCCACACTGAGCGCCTCCAAGTCCTCAGCGGTCCCAGCCAAGCTCTGCTCGCCCTCCGTGCCTTGTTCCGCCGACTTGAGTTAAGTGAGGGCCCGCGCATGGCCCTCTCCCTCCAGCCTGAGACCTCCTTGGACGCTGGGCCATGGTATGGTTCAGAGGTTTATCTCCTGATGAAATGCGGCCCCCAGTGTTGGAGGTGTCCAGGTCAGGAGGGCGGATTCCTCGTGGATGACTTGGTGAGTGTTCTCTCTGCTAGTTCACACGAGAGTTGGTTGTTTAAGAGCCTGGTGCCTCCTCTCTCTTCTTCTTGAAAGCCTCACCCTGTGGAGGTCAATGGAGGATAAGATAGCTTCACGCCTGGACGTGGGCATGCCTGCCTTTCTGCCAGGCCTGCAGGGTGGGTTCTAGCCATGTGACATGCCTCCTCTCCTTGCCTTCCGCCATGCCTGTAGCTTCCTGAGGCCTCCCCAGAAACCAAGCCGATGTCGGCACCATTCAGAACTGGAGCCAAGGAAACCTCTTTTCTTCATAGATTACCAGCCTCAGAGCAGTGCGAAACGGACCAATACAGGTGGTGGTTTCCTCTGCAGCTCAGCGTCTGGACAGGTTGAAGGTGTGACTCTGAAGCTAGTCTGACTCTTTTGCATTTCGAGGGTGAGAGCAGACTCCTTCCAGCCTCCACGGCCCGGGCAGAGGCCGGTGTCTCCAGAATCCTCGCTCGGTGACTCCTCCAGTGGGTTTAAGTCAGGGTCGTCTGTGCCTCACCTTGGCTGGACGCCGGAATCACCAAGGTCGACTGCATCAGCATCTGTGAGACGGGACCCAGGCCTCGGGGTAGTGTAGATCCGGGTGGCTCTAATGTGCAGTGCGGCCAAGGTGGGAATCAGCTGTCCCCCCTTGGAGAACCCACTGCTGTGGCCAGCCTGCCAGTCTGCATCGATAACCCCGCCTTCCTCTTCACGAATGACACGTGTCCTCTGGACAGACAATGGCGGCTTGTTGTGTCCATCTGTTCACGGAATGGATCCATCCATGAAGCAGACCCATCTACAGCCTCCTGGTCGCCTTCTCAACACGGGCCTCCAAAATGACTCCATTGGGAGAGGGGAAGGGAGATGGGATTAACGGTGGTAAATATCTGTCTGGGGACGGGGAGACACCTCTTATCAACAAGGGTGCCTGAACGAAGTATATTTGTATACCTAACCCTTAACTGTACCCCACAATATCATAATAAAAGATATTGATTAAGAAAAAAAAAGTAAAAAAAAATGACCCCATCAAGATGAAAAATGGCTTTGATTTCTCTACTTGGCTCATGGTGGTTATTTAAGCTTGCCAAAGAGACTGCTAATTGGTACCTGGTATCATGCTTTCTGGAAACATAGATAAAATTAATCTCACATAGTTTTTTTCAATTTGGAGGAAAAAAATCTATCTATCTATCTCTTGTCCAAATTTCCCAATACCCCATCATAATTTTTTTTCTATGCAGCTGCTATGTGGCCTTGAACTCTGTCCCTGTCGGAAAACTCTGTGCATTGGCATTTGGCTCTCTCACTGGCCTCCAAAAGCCAGCTGCTTGACTCCCATCCTTGCCCCAGAAACCGTGAGGTCCGTGGGGGCTGCTTGACCCCATCTTGTCTCTGATCAAGGTGCCTTCCATTGACGTGTTCATGCTTCTGGCCGGGCCGCTCCAAGTTTACACTCTTCCTGCTCCAGCCTGCACCCTGTGTTAAACACGTGGAGGGTTCCAATGCCAGGGAGCGGTTATTTCTGAAACTTCTCGAGTTCTGCTCCCACACGCACCTCTGGCCCAGAACGAGGACATGGCGAGTTTTGTCCAGATTGTCCTCATGGCCTCACGCCCTCTGAAGGAATGGAAGAAACCTCATGTATGTTCTAGACCAGAGCTTCGCAAACTCTGGGGTGTGTCTGGTTCACCTTGGGGTCTTTTAAATTGTAGACTGATTCAAGGGGTCTAGGGTGGCCTGGGGTCCCGGCCACAGAAGAACATTTGCCTGTGACTTCTGAAAGTGTTCTAATGTTATCTTTTTACTTTTTATTTTTCTGAGTTGGAGTCTCATTATGTTGCCCAGGCTGGACTACGGTGGCACGCTCATGGCCACTGCAGCCTCAACCTGCTGGGCTCAGGCGATCCTTCTGCCTCAGCCTTCCAAGTAGCTAGAATTACAGGCATGCGCTACCATGCCCAGCTAGTTTTTGATTTGTTGTAGAGACAAGGTCTGGCCATGTTGCCCAGGCTGGTCTTGAACCCCTGGGCTCAGGCAATCCTCTCACCTCAGCCATTTTTTGGAACAAAGTGCTGGGATGACAGGCTTAAGCCTCTGCGCCCAGCCTAGTGTCATCTTTTAAACGTGAATCTGCAAGTTGATTATTGTCCATGGGATCGAGGGGACTGCAATACCTTTTTCCAATTTGATACCATTTGCCCAGTGTTTTAACACGCTTACGGTTTTTCTCACTGTTCTCCAATGCCTGCTCCATTGTGAATCAGCTTTCCCCAGATTCCAGCTCTTTTTTTAAAAGACTCTTTCCTATGCCTTGGTTTGTTTGCCTCTTCGCTAATAGTATGCTTTGCTAATGTCATAGTTTGGAAACACTAGATATCTATTAGGCAAGCCATTGCCTTGTTTAGAAGCCATTGTCAATTGTTAGAAATTGTCACGCGCTCCTGGGTGTTGCTGCCAGGTCACACTTGAGACACCAGATGCATTAGAGCGACTGAATGAAATGTGCAAAGCCACATTTTACCATTTTCTAGAACTATTTATCCTCTGAATTAACAAGAGAGAGAAAGAGAGATACCAGCCGGGTTCTAATTTCACATGAGGGCCAAGCAGCCTTCTTCCCTGACCTTATTCTGGGTGATTTCCTGCAGTGCTGAGGGCTGGATCCCAGCCCGACCCGCCTAGATGGGCCCTGGAGTAGAAACTCCATGTTTATCAGGTGGTGATTCCATGAACGACTGGGCTGGAAGGAGACGGAAGGACTTGAGGAGGCAGGCTCCCACTCCCCTCCGGGCAACTTTTGCAAGCAGGAAGCCGTCCTGGGCAGCTCCCATGGCCAACCGGCAGCCCCCTTCCTGCTGATGTGCCATGTGGAATGCGGGAAGACCACCGCGTGTTCCCTGTATCCTTCCTCCTTTCTTCCGTTCTTCTCTGGACCCAGCTCTCACTATATCCACCCAAACTGTAAAACACTGATTTGCCCACAGGGACTGAGGTGGTATCGGACACCTTCTGGGATGGCCTGGCACTTTTCAGAGGTGGTATATCCCCTGTCTGAAGACCCTCAAAAGGGGGCTGGCCCTGACCCAGGGAGTCAGGCAGAGGGCTCCTGCATGTCTCTTCCTGGGGAGCCCCTCTGTCCTTGTGTGTTCTCAGGGCAGACCCTCGTGTCTTGGCTAAGTTTTGGGGACGGTCATGGTGCCTCTTTGTGCAAAGGCCTGGAAGGATCTGGCAGTGCTTCCCTGACATTCCCGAGTCCAGCGCTGAGCTCAGTGACCATCCACACTAACAGAGATGCCCAATAGGACGCCATGCTCTGCTTCTCATGTGGCTGTCTTTACGTGTCTTTATTTTTTTTAAGACTCCTGGGCTTAGGTGCTCCTTCCACCTTAGCCTCTCGAATAGCTGGGACTACAGGTGTGTGCCACCACGCCAGCTAATTTTTTTTGTAGAGACGAGGTCCCACCACATTTCCTAGACTGGTCTTGAACTCCGGGCCTCAAGTGGTCTTCCCACCTCGGCCTCCCAAAGTAGTGGGATCACAGGCGTGAGTCACCTCATCCAGCCTTCTTTTATGGTTCTCAGCAACCAAGAAATCCATATTTGTGCCCTTTCATGAACTTTCTTCTCCTCCTGCTACAGGATTTTTGGATAGTCCCTAAGATGGGAAAATGAACAGATTGTCCTGTCGGATCTACTTGATAGAGCTCACTGGGGAAAACTGACTTCTATTCACTGACCCTTCATATTTTCTTTATTTTTTTTTCTCAAAGGAACTTGTAATGTACTTGGTTTCAAAACTGTGAACATGAAGTAATCCTCTGAAAATACTGTGACCCTCCAATAAAATCAGCATTCTATGCTCCAACCCATTTCAACTAATTATCTGTTCGTGCAGCCAGCCTCACCCAGTACACGTTAGTGGGTGTGGCACTGCTGTGGGAGGGGATATTCAAGGAAGATTCCAATGTGGTCTCTTCTCCTAAGAACTTGGGATCCGGCCGGGCTCGGTGGCTCAGCCTGTAATCCCAGCACTGTGGGAGACCGAGGTGAGTGGATTGCTTGAGCCTGTGGGTTCGAGACCCACCCGGCAACTTGGCGAGATCTCGTCTCTACAATAAATCAAAAATTAACCAGGAAGGATCGCCGGGGCCCAGCAGGTCGAGGCTGCGGTGGCCAGGAGCATGCCCCTACCTTCCAGCCTGGGCAATGGAGTGAGACTCCAACTCAAAAAAAAAAAAAAAAAGAACCCGGGATCTGCTGGGATCCACAGACCCTCATCCCGTGTGACCAACATGAGTGAGGTGGCTCAGGGCACAGAGGAGGGGGCCAGCAAACAGACCTAGGAATTCTGGAAGGTTCAACCATGCCATGGTATTGAGACGGCTCACCCCTTGTGTGCAAATCCCGCTGTTAATAGAAATGGAGATTGAATTCTAACAATTCAGGGAGGGCAGAGGATGTCTGTCGTGCCCTGAAATGACCACACTTTTGGTCTCCTAATCCACCCATGCGTTGCATGCCATGCTTAGTGTCCTTGCAGTGACGCGTTTGTATACTTGGACTCATCCCACGTGGCCGGGGTGGGCTGTGACTCTGCTGTACTGGAATTCTATCCGATGCGGCCATGTCCATGTCCATAGTGGAGTCTGGCCTCTAGGATTTGGTTGTCATTACATTTTCATTAGATTCCAGTGCCAGGAATATGATGAGTGGTTGGCGTGATTGGAAAGCTTTCCCTCTGAGTATTCGGGACGTAGGCATTCCTGTTCTCTCTTTACCAACAATGCACAGGTCTGTCTGACTTCGTACACACCAGTGCTATGTGCTGTTCCTTTCTTTGCATTTTTACACTTGTTCTATCTGTACCTCCCATGCATAGGCTTAGCATTGATAGGGTGATCCCAGTGGATAGGGAATCCACTGTTATTTGGTTATTGTTTTATTATAATCATTATGACAGTTGCCTTTTACGATCCTCGGGCCAAGTAATGAACGTGCATGGTTTTAAATAATGCGGCATTTTCCAGGACCTCTTTACCTTATGTTTCAAGAAAGAGTTTGGCCATGACGAAATGGACACCGCAAGGACTTGTCCCCCATGGTTCGGACGTCCCCACTGCTGGAACCGTGGTCTGAGGGACGCATGGCCCCTGTGAATGGCAGGCTTGGGATGAGCCACCTGCCGGAGAGGCTGCTCTGAGTACTTCCTTCCTTGTCGCGTTGTTCAATGCCTTGCATTAAGCCAGAGCTTACGGTTCAGTTTGCCAAGGGCATTCCCAGACACAGCCCCTTTGGGTCTTGCCGTGGCAAGCAACTCGTCCCTGTGTTGCACAGGGGAGCCCAGCCCAGAGACCCAGTGGCCTCCTTGCCCCCCATTTAGGAAGCACCCAGGAGGCCGTTGCTGTGGAAGGAGCTGTGAGCTCTTCAGCTCACGGCAGGAGCCACAGGAGAACGGTGCTATCCGCCTATACATTGACCTCTGCCCTCCCCACCCTACCACCTCCTGGTCACACTTGGGGGCTGGGTGCTCAGGGGCTCGACTGGTTCTGAGGGTTCACAGTACCTGCAGGACATGGGAAGTTGTCCTGTGTATCTCAATGTCCTTGGCGGTCACATAAGGGCCCATGCAGTGGATCCCGTAGGAGAGAATCAATCACATCCTGCTCTCACAATAGCATTATCCACAGGCAAGAGATTAAAACATAGCTAAATTAGACATCACCAAAGTAAAAAAAAAACTTCTGTGCTTCAAGGGACACAATCAACAGGGTCAAAAGGCAGCCCCTGGCGTGGGAGAAAATGTTTGCAAATCGAATAAGGGGTTAATACACAGACTGTATAAAGAACTCCTATGACTCAGCAACAAACAGCACGATTGCAAAATGAGCAGAGGACCCCAGTAGCTATTTCTCCAAAGAAGACACACAAATGGCCAATGAGCACACAAAAAGAGACCCTATGTCCCTAAACAGTATAGGAATGGAAACAGAAACTACAGTGAAATACCACTTTATACCGATGGGGGTGGCTATTATGAAACAACACAGAACAAACAGGAATATTGCAAGTGCCAGCAAGGACGTGGAGAGATCAGAACCTGGTGACAGTTGGTGGGTCTCCAAGATGTGTGGTCACTTCAGAACGCAGCACAGCTGTGCCTGGGGAAATTAGGCATAGCGTTACCACGTGACCCGGAAAGCCCGCCACTGCATATGTACCCAAAACTGAAAGCAGGGACTCAAACATGTGTTCCCAGAAGCGCCGTTCACAGTAGCCCAAAAGCAGAAGCAAAGCAGATAGCCGTCCACCGATGGATGGACAGGGAACGGTCCATCCCGACCATGGAATATCATCCAGCCTTCAAAAGAAAGGAAGCTCTGATGCTCACTTCACCGTGGATGAGCCCTGAGGGTGCGAGGCCAGTCACAAAGGGACACAAACTGTAGAGTTCCAGTTATCCAAGGGGCCCAGAATAGTCAAATCCATAGGAACAGGAGACAGGATGGGGGCTGCCAGGGGCCGGGGGAGGCGAGGGGAATGTTTGGTAGGGTCAGGGCTTCGGCTTGGGAAGATGAGGTCTGGAGAGGGCCGGTGGTGACGGCTACACAACAGTGCGAATGCACTGAAGGTCGTCCTTAATGGACTTTCATGTACTTGGTGAGTTGGGGGTGTAAGAGCAGTAAGGACGGTACAGTTTATGTTCTGTGTATTTTGCCATAGTTTGCAAAGCATCATGGTCAGGCGTCCGGTGCTGGCCAGGGAGTGCTTTCTTGGAATAAGACATCATATCTTGCCAACACAGGGCTTTCTCTTGGGTGACTGTATTTCATCTCTTATATATATATAAAAAGGAAGACGTAGGATAAGGAAGATTCTCAGGTTATTTTGCTCAGATTTTGTTCTAAGATATCCTAAGAGTTGTCTCGGACATAGATTATTGCTTTTGGTATGGAAAATATATCACAACACGATAGAATCTTGCTTGGAAGGGACCTTGGGAGGTCGTGCGCCGCGTCTGCGGTCTCAGATGCCGTATCGCTTAAATTACCCCAGGTAGAGGAGCATTTATTTGTTCTTCTCAGGGGAAAAAGCTCATCTCCTCCCATTTCAATTTCAAGCTTTTCACCGGCAGGAGAATACTCTCTATAGTTCCTCAGACAGTCACTGTGTTCAAAGGAACATCTGCAGAGAGCCCCCACGCCAGCACCCTCTCCTGGGCACGCCGGGGCCCGGGTGCACAAAGCCAATGTCTTCCCATGACTCCCCGTCCTCGGAGAGGCAGGCACGGGCACGTCTCACGGCCGTCTCCTGCTCTTACTCCTTGGTCTGGGAGAGCTCTCGGGAGCCACCTTCCAGGTGAGACTGTTTACCAAATTCAAAGGCCGAAAATCACCTCCCGGCCATCTCCTCCTCACTGCGCAGTCCCATTCTCTTCCTGTTTCCTCCCAGCCGTCCTGTTCTACTGGTGTTCTTTCAACCCCCTGACAGGAGCCTGGAAAATTCCGCACAGCCCCCTTTCGCTGGGGACCTCGTAATGAACACTGAGTCCTTGAAAGGCTTTATCGGCTCTAAAAAGAATGGATTCAACGCGTATGTTGTGCAGTTACAAAAATGGAATTGGACTGGTATCCTCTCTGCTGTCTCAGAACACTTCTAGAATTTACCAAACCGTCTAACCTTATCCTCACTTCCAGAGGACTCCTGATCTTCAGAGGAAACCAGACGTCCGAAGTACAGCGTGAGCAGCCTGCAGGCTGGGATTGACCTTTTCCTGAGACAGGCAGTACGTGAACTTCCAGCTTCCAGACTCAGGGGAACTTAAATTGTGGCAACTCGCAGAGCGTTCTTTTCAGGGTCAATGTCTGTCTTTATGTCATCACCTACTCACCGATCCCAACAATGTTTAGCTGGAGCCAGAGCTGATTCTTTGGGGGACACAATGGTCGATACACTTGGTTTTTCACTTTAGTCACTGCTGTGTGGACACCTGTTCTCTCTAACCCGTTTAGTAATTTACCCAGAGGATTCCCATGTGCACACGTCTGGGGTGAGCCAGGCCCCCTTTCTGTAGAGGGAGAAACTGGGGCGCAAATAGATGGTTGCCCAAAGAAGTCAAACTCAAGCCCATGTCTTTGGGCTCTACCTGCACGATGCCACTATCAAGTCAACGTGAGCATGAGAACTCCAAGGCAACAAGACCGGAGCTGACAGGGGAGGACCCGCCCGACATCCCCTTCCCGGCGGTCCTGGATGTGGCACTGATGTCTCTCCATCGCTTCCCCTGGCTAATCTGATGGCTCTCACCATTGGAAGGAAATCCAGAGGAGTGGATATTGATGTAGAGATTAAGTGAAATGCCATTATAATATCCAGTCTAGAGTTGAGCTGCTTAATCTATCGTTATCTGTCACCTTGCTCAATGACTGAAAGCAACCGCCTTACCGATCTATAAAGCTGGGGTCGCTCGGTGGGTGATAACGGACCAGATTTGGGTTTCTATTCATGGTTTTTTAAAAAGAAGGCGGAAGTGGGTTGTGTCCCAGTGCAGCGTTTGATCGTGTTAATAAACATGACAATCAGGATTGGATGTACAACAGAATGCCTCCCACGAGATGCAAGGAGGTCCCCCTACCGGGCCTGTAACCTCATAAAACCTCAGGCCGTTGTCCCTAAACTGCTGCATTTGTTGCACAAGGATTATTTCGACTGTTCCCACTGGAGCGTTTTGTTCTAGAAGGAAGTTCTAAGGGAAGACTTCTTTAAGAAAAGCACACGTTGCTTCCTCTCCTCCTTCCCATGGGTGTCACCTGGCAGACCCTCCTTGAATCACAGGGTTGGAAAACGGGGGTGTTTTCTGGGTCTGTCTGAGCGACTGGTGTGGCACCATCCAACAGATACAGAACCTGCGCTGACGGGGACCAGGTCCCGGCATGGGGAGCCTGGCTGGCCTGCTCCCCCAGGTCTAGAAACGTGGCTCGGCCCGTGACACCTTGACCTTCTCCCCTGGGACTCAAGCAAATGCCTCACCCAACAGAGGGCTTCAAACTCACCCGTGGTGGAAGGCGCTGGTGTCAGGAGCGGCCAGAACAGGCTTGGTGCTCATCTCGGTCACTTCTAGGAAGCCACACCAGGAAGACCCCGGATCTCTTTCCTCTTGTGTCTCCTGTGTGGAGAGATGCTATGTCATTGGGCCTGGGGGTTTCCTGGGAGGGCTCCAGACACTTCCGGGAACGCCAACAGCTCTCAAAACAACCCTGCCCATACCCATACGACTGCTTGGAATCCTGACTGCACCTTCCTTCTTTGGGTGTTGAATCGGGGTGTCCGATTTCAAAACAGATACAGCGAGCACGGGCCATGAAAGTGGGCTTTGTGGGAAGGGTGGGGCCCGTTCTGTGACACTGACCCTCGGGGCTGTCGAGTCACCCCTGTGTGTCTGGGGAGCACTGTCTGTGAAGACTGGCCTTGAGATCAGGGATGCAGCCCAGAAGGGAGGCCGTGTGCTGGCTGACAGTTGGCTGCATCTCTGGGCAGGAGCTGGCCTATCTGGGCGGCGATCACACGGGGCCTTGTCACAGGACACAAGCAGACTTGGCGAGGCCACCTGCAGCCCACAGCCTCGGATGCAGACCAGGATTCCTTCCTTTCCTAAAGTGCCGGCCTCCTGGGAGGCTGTCCACTCCTCTGCTCAGAGCCCCCTGCCCGCTGTCGGCTGCCGGGGACCACAGCACTCTTCTGGAAGCTCAAGGAGCGGATTCAAGGGTGCGATGCCATTCTGAGCCTCCACTCTGCCCTCCTGGGCGGCCTGACACCCCCAGTAGAATCCGCCTGACACTTGGGCAGGCGCAAGCTCTGGCCCTGACTCCCCCTTCCGTGGCCAGCCTTGCTGGGAGTCCAAGCGGTAAATCAGCAGAAGCCACCAAGCTGCCTCCCCCGGGGGCCCCGCCGGCCCCAGCCGCCGCGGGGAGCAGAGCACAGCACCTTCTTACCAATTGATCTCCCGTCTCTATTTCTATGACTCCCATCACCATGGTATCTGAGATCCTGGCAGGCACGAGGCTAAAAACAGAACCCGGGGGCGGGGGGAGTGTGCCCTTCCTGCCTGGGGCTCATGTGGGGCTCCGTTCTTCAGGGAACAAACTGAACGCAGGAAGCCGACTCCCTCCTTTCCCCCGGGCACCCTGCAGGCGGAGGCTCAGACCTCGGGGCTCCTGGCTCAGCCTCCGGGAAGGAGCGCAGCCCACCTGCGTGCCACATGGGGCCTCTTGGTCCCCGGCTCTGCGACCTCACCCCTTCTGCCTGCATCTGGGGTCTGTGGAGAGGCCCTGCCAGGCTTGAGGGGAGTGGAGCGAGGAACGCAGGGCCCCGTGGTCACGTGGCAGGGCTGGATCTGGCCTCGCAGGGAGTCACGGGTATGTCGCACCCCGTCACTGGCCTAGCAGCCACAAAACATTGCGGGTTGCCAGGTGGGATCTAGTGGACGTAAGGGAGACTGGCACTGGCGGGGCCAGATGAGACTCTGGCAAGGAGAAGCAGATGAAGTCGCCAGGGAAACGGAGGGACGCTCCCACCCAGCAGAGCAAGAGGCAGCAGGGGAAGCACGGGCGATACGGCGAGCGCGCAGCCTCTGGGGCGGAATGTGGGGGGCGGTGCAGCCACACCTCTGCCTGCGAGTATTCTCTTCAGATAACACTTCAGGCACTGAAGATGCGGTGAGGACAGGGAACAAACTGAAAGCAGGGAACCAGCAGGGCAGTGCGGGTTTAGTTCCAGGCAGTATGGAGCCATGGAGACTTTACTCAGCGACGTCGCTGACGAAACCTTTTGGTGTTTTTCATTTTTCATTTTTCAGTCAGCGTCTCACTGTGTGGCCCAGGCTGAAATGCAGTGGGGTGACCACGGCTCACTGCAGCCTCAACCTCCTGAGCTCAGGCGATCCTTCTGCCTCAGCCTCCCAAGTAGCTACAGTTGCACGCCACCCCGCCTGGCTAACTCTTGTTGTTTGTTTTGTAGAGACTGGGTCTGACTATGTCGCAGCCTGGTTTTGAACTCCTCACCTCAAGAGACCCTCCTGCCTCGGCTTCCCAGAGTGCTGGGATTATAGGTGTGAGCCATTGCAACTAGCCCCTTCTGGGCGTTTTACGTGTGGGGGTTCGGTGAGGAACACTTTTCCTGTGACGTGGAGGTTAGCAGCGGGCAGCAGGTTAGCACTCCACATCACAGCACAAGTACCTCTATGTGCCGCACGCACTCGTGGAGACCCCCGGTGCGGTTCTCTCGTGGGAAGGGTATCTCCCAACAAGCTGTGCTCATATTGTCCCTCACTCACAAAGCCTCTCTAGGGCTTTGGTGGCCTTCACGCTGTGGAGCTGGCTGGCGGGCATCCCTCACGGCCCTGTGCTGGGGAGACACCATCCTGTGGCCCTGTCCTTGAGCTGAGGGTGCCGGAGAGTGGGACCCCGTGTGGGCGCCCGCTCATGGTCTCCAGGGGCCCGCCTACCACTGGGAAAGGAAGGAACCTCGTTCTTGAGTGGACGCAGCTGAGGCTCATAGAGGCTGTGCGGCTGGGATCCCGGGGTCTTTTGAGGAAACCCAAGGATGCTGTCGACGAAAGCAGGACCGGATTCCCGTAGGGAAAGAAGGAGCCGTTCCCTTTGCTGCTTCCATCGGTTTTGATCCATCCTGGCCGATAGCTTGTCACCAAATTTGGCTGTTTTCTGCCTTTATTCTATGTTAAAGTGTTCAACGATGATCACTTTCAGTTATATCGCTTGGAAAACCCTGATAATTAGATTTAAATCATAAAATATGCAAATGCATGCAGATAGGAGCGGGATAAAGATTTCAAAGGCAACTTAATGTATTCTTCCCCTTGGCAGAAACAATACAGGGCTGTGTAGATAATAGGTGATATTCTGTTGGAAGATCCAGGAAGGCAAGTAGCAGCCAGCGAGCCTGGGATGGGTCTAGTGTGTTTAACCATTAACTCCCCTCAGTCTCCACGATGCTTTCTGACTTTGCTCTGTGCTGTGTGCTTGGGCCCCATTGGGACGGTCGAACCTTTCACCTAAGAAGGAATTTTATCGAATCTTCTATCTGACCACCCTAACACACTTCCAGATTGAAACTCGGGCAGTTGGGCCAACCATGTGACATAGACTGACTGTGGTGGGTTGAATCGTGCCCACCCTGGAGAAAAGATGTTGAGATTCTCACCCCCAGGGCCTGTGAATGTAACCTGGTTTGGCAATAGAATCTGTTCACTGCGTCCTCTCTCCAGAAAGCAGATCGTTGAGTGTTAGTGGAGTTTTAGGAGTCTTGGCGTGACCCTGCTCTCGGGGAAGAACAGACAATAGACATGCAAATGGCACCTGCCAGGTGACATGGCATTTCTGCATGGAGGCTGTGGGGAGGGGGCAGCTGGCAGAGCAGACCACTCATTCACAGGGAGTGGATGTGTGCTCCACTGGGGACCAAATGACAAGGTGCAGCACTCTGTGCTAAGTCGTACTTTATGGCTTAAATCTCCCAAGCAAGGAGATGCCATGGCTGCAAGGCTGGGAAGAGGCAGCACAGCCAGGTGGGCTCCCTTGGGGAGGTTTTCTGGTGGAGGAGTGAGTGGACCTTAGGATAGGGAAGGCAGCCAGGCTCACGGTGGGTCACATTTGCAAGACTGAGAAGGATCTGAAAGCTGTCTGGGAGACAGGAGGGACTCGTGCGGCTGAAGACAAGATCTGGAAAACTCTCTGTCCGTCGGCGATGATGATTCCTGAGGAAGGGTTCATAAGGGTGGGAGGCAAGGTCACACAGGCCGCACCAGGAGGGAGCAGAAGGGTGTCACGGGGGTGTCCAGGTGACTCAGTCCTGGCTCAGGTGGCTGGGCTTGCTTGTCTCGGGGGCATGCTGAAGGAAGTGGACACCTCCACCTGTAATCTAGCCGACTTTCCAGGCGATGTGTGTACAGGGAGGTCGTCTTTCCCCAAGAGAATGGGGAGAAGCCGAGTCGGTGTTCTAGGCTGGACGGGTGTGTTCTGGGCCAGTTGCTCTCACGTGTGACTGCAGGACTGGTGTCGTACTCACACTCAGATCTCACATCCGCCAAACAAAAGGATGCTCATGGCATTCTCCCCAGCCCCAAACGATTTACGGAAGAGCGAGGCCTCCCACGGCCACGCTCTGTGAAGTCTCAGCCTTTGCCTCCACCCAGGAGGCACCGTGGGGTGCGCTTGCTCATGGGGTGCTTTCCTTACTGCTGGTCCCCGCCCCTTCCCGTCAGAGTAGAGGGCTCGGGAGGGATGAATCCTCTGTTTTTGTATATGCGCAGGCCCGAGTGCTTCCAACAGAGTCTGCCACACCGTCAGGGCTCCACAGATGTCCGTGGAGTGAACGGTTGAATGGAACGAGTGGGGAGTTTGGACTCTGCGGTTGGTGAAGCGTGCACCAGGAAGGAGCAGCCTGCCCGGCAGATGCTGGCGTCAGCTGTGGATGCACATAGCAGCCTAGTCCCGGTCCTGTCAAGTTGAACTTCAGGGTCAGAGGACGGAACCCTGGAGCCCTCTCTGGTGTTATTTGGTCGGCATTTCCTGATGTGCCCTAATGAGAACCGTCCACTGCCCCAGAATCATTCCATGTACCAGCACTTAAATCAGTAAATGTGCCTTTGAGCCACAAAGTCGCATCCTCTGGGGTTTGCAGAGCCCTTTGGTTGGTCCATGGTCAGATGGTTGTGCTTTGAAAGAGAAAGTCCCTTGCACTGATGTGTGGACTTGCATTTTTTTTTTTGCTTTAAATAAAGAACTGATCGTGTTTTTTGACATGTTACATTCTGATTTCTTCCAAATACAATTTTCCTCCCTTCCTGTAATGAGCATGGTCAGATTTTACCATGCCCAGTCCTTGGTAGATTGAGTTAACCAACAGGGCGTGTGTCCCCTGAGGGCAGGTCTGACCCCCGCAGATGCCTGGGGTTCTGTGGAGCCAGAGTGTGAACGAAAGTGAGTACAGAGATATGCCTGGTGGAGAAATCACAGAACTCTGGGATTTAAACAGTCGCCTGCATTGTGTGTGAGGCTTCAGCCCTCACTTCAGTTGGCTAGACATCTCTCCGTCCTGCCCTCCAGTCGACCCGTAGTGCACACAATGACTTTTTATCACACTATGAGGCTGGCAGAGGTTTGCTTTTCGGGCATCGCTGTGAGCGCTTTGAAATGCCATTCTGTCTCTCGGCTCCGACCTGATGGTCTGCTGTGAACGGCACCTACGGGATTCGTGTGGCCCAGCTCGCTTTGGAATAGAAATGATCAAATATTTGGTAGCAGAAAAGTCGGGCGGCGATTGCTACACCAAGCACATAGCTTTCCACTCTCTCTCATATCAAAAGACAGACTGCATGGTAGATCAGAGGGGATGCAGTGGCTCTGAGATACGTAGCGATGGTGTCTTCGGGGACCAACCTTCATCTTTTTGTTTCCTGCAACTTTGCCATAGTGCACACACATACACACACAAGCAGAAACACACATGCACACATGCGCTCACACATGCATGTACACATGAGTTCTGACCCAGTGAACGCCTCCCACGGGTAGCAGGCATGTGGACTCCCACGGACATGTCACCTTCTGCCGGCGCTGCTGTCCCAAGACTTGCTCCTGCAACCGTAGGCATCTCCAGGCCCACCTGCACCTGTCTCCATCTTGAGAAAATACCCGAACCTCTCCCAGCATTTGGGCCCTCTCCTCCGAATGACGTTCTTGAATGCCGAGGCACTGCCTGCCTGCAGGTTTTGCGGTCCACGCCCCGTTGACTGGCTCCCTGCATGGCTGGGTGGGTGGGAGCCCCTTATGGTGTCCTGCCCTCGCTGCCGCTGTTCCGGGAGTGCCGTGTCACCAGGAGTGATGCTCTTCCACCAGGGTATTCTGCAAGAGTTGTTCCCTCGCCAGATGTCGTTGTTGTTATTTTTTCTGTATCCGCATGTCCATCAGCAACTTGTCTCAAGCTGGAAAAGGGTCATTGGGAGCACTGGAATCGCTGGTAGTCTCAACACCAGGATCGAACCATCCTGGGCTCAGCATGGCTGCAGAGCCAATGGTGGCATTCAGAATGAGACCATGCTGTAAAGGCAAGTCCCAGGTATTCCAGAGTCACCTCCTCCATAGTGGCAAATCAATCCAGATCGGCTTCCTTGAGTGAGTTCAAACTCTCGTTTTCCCACCAAGGGCCTCACAGACCTGGCCCGCTGAGGCCTGGGGCTTCCTTGTTTAAGCTCCTGCCAATCATCACATCAAATGCTGACGCTTTCCCTGCACTTGTGCCCTCAGGGCTTTTCCTAAGCAGGTCGGCTGAGACAAGGCTGTGACTCGGTGCCTGTGGAGACCAGTGGAATGCTGGGGTGGCTTTTGTGTGTGGGGATACAAGGGAGGGATGGGGCCCGGCTGGGCCCTGGGAAGGAAGGGAAGGGTCCACTGGGTGAGAGGATTCTTTACTCTTTTTTCAACTTAATTTTCTTCTGTTTTTTAGAGATAGGCCTCACTCTGTTGCCCAGGCTGGAATGCAACGATGAGCTCATAGCTCACTGAAGCCTCCAACTCCTGGGCTCAAGCAATTCTTCCACCTCAGCCTCTTCAAGTCACTGGAAATCTGGGTGTGCACCCAACTAAATTTAAAATTTTTATTTTTGTAGAGATGAGGTCTTGCTATATTGCCCAGGCTAGTCTCAAACTCCTGGACTCAAGCCTCCCAATGACTGAGATGACAGGCATGAACCACCCGAGCTGGCTACTTTTTAAAGTTTTAAAATTTTTTAAGACTTTTTTTTGTAGAGACGGGGTCTGGCTATGTTGCCCAGGTTGGTCTAAAACTCCTGGCCTCCAGCAATCCTCGTGCCTCCGCCTCCTACAGTGCTGGGATGACAGGCTTGAGCCACCGCACTCTGGGAGGCTGGGCTCCTTGGTTTTGGGCCGGTTCCACAGAAGGCTTTTTCAAGGCAAGGGCCAGGTGCTTGACTGTGCATCCTGGAACAGGATGGGTCATTGAGGTCAGACAGGAGAGGCTTGTGGGGGCTGGACACCACTCTGTAGGGGAGAGACACGGCTGCACCCCGGGGGCAGGTGGTGGCTGCAGGCCAGGGCAGACGGTGGTACAGGCAGGGGCTGCGAGGCGGACGTCAGGACACACGGGGGTTCTGAGACAGTGGAGGGGCAGGCAGTCTTGTGACAGGAGGTCTCATAGCACTGGGCCTGGGAGGCGTGGAGGAGGCTGAACCCCACACGCACGACTGTCAGGAGCCCAGGCTTGGGAGTTAGGAGTGCTGGGACAAAGTGGAGAGAAGGCGTCAGAAACAGGGCTGGCCCAGGCCTGGGTCAGGGCTCAGTTCCTGACACCTCCTGCCTCTGGTCCCAGGACAGTGTCACCAGTCTGAATTAGAGCCTGCACTTCATGGCTTCCACGGTGTGGGCGGCCACGGGCATGACGGAGTTTGACCTCAGGCCCTGAATCCCAACGCTCCAGACAGGGGACCCAACCACCTCCCCGGCCTCTGGCCCTCCCCCCGCTGCCCTCCTGCCTGCTAACCAGGAGTGTCTTCCCGTGTCCCCGCCACCAGCACAGCAGAGCCCGGACGGCGATTGGCCTTGGGTACTTCACGTGTAGGACTAGAAGCATCTGGGTTGCCGGCCCCAGCACCAAGCTGCCCCTGGATGGACCGGGGCCTGTTCGGGGCTTTCCCCGGGGCCGGAGCCGGGCGGGCTGGGAGGAGAGGGAAGGCGTCCCTGGCAGCACCGCCGAGCCTGAGCTGGGTGTTTGGAGGAGATGACTCTTTCTAGAAAGCCACTAGCACGCGTCTCTCTGTGGATTGATCACACCGGGGAGAGCATTCCCCTTGTGCTGTGCGTACACGGTCCAAAAAGAAGAGGGCGCAGGGAGCAGGAAGGAAGGCGGAGGGACTGGAAGGGCGGACTGCTCATCCCACCACGCAGACACATGCGAAGTGGACAAGAGGCAACCCAGGGCTGGTGCAGCAGCGGCGAGTCAGAGCGCAGGCTGAGCACACCCAACCCTCACCAGTGGGAAGGCGCAACCCCCTCCACGCCATGCTGGTGACAGTGCTTCAGGGGTGAGGGTCCCTGCGGGTCTGGTGAGCGCTGGACAGTCGGGGTTTGGGCTGTCTGACTTTCTGCTGCCCAGAGTATCGGGAGGCCGGGGGCTGAGGCCTCGGGCTTCTCTGAGACCAGGGGCAGCATATGCCCAGAGGGGCCGTGGACGGCCACGTGTGGGCACCCCACTGCGCCCCACAGCCCCTCCCACACAGAGCCCCCTCCCAAGACCCACACCCCGCACAGAGGTGCCTCCCACATGGCACCTCCCGAGGGAGCCCGGAGCCCCCGTGGTGAGAGGCAGGCCCTGGGACGCCGGCCCTGCAGGGAGGCCAGGCCAGGGCACACCACGGGCCGCGTCACCCAAGACAGACAGGCGGAAGCGGCCCCCTCGGCGAGACCCTGCTCTCACCAGTACCGGCGTCTTGAACAGGGAGCCATTTGTGTACAGACTGATGCAATCCAAAGCTCCATCACCGTGCCAGGGAGGTCTCTCTTCACCCTCTCTTCTGACACAGGATCCCTGCTGGACCCGAACCCTCTGCAGGCATCAAGCTCTTCGGGGTCCAGCGGCCCCGTCTGGCCCCTCCTGGCCACGTGTGCGGTGCCTCTCAGAGTGGGTGGTTTGAGCGAGCGCAGGGTTTGAAGGGGACCCCACCCGCCCGCCACCCGCGGGGGACAGCTGGAATCACCTCCCGGTGCCTCTGCGGGAACC
>NW_007100023.1:249429-253958 GCF_000164805.1 Carlito syrichta | reverse complement strand
CGACAATGGCCCTGCCGAGGGCTGATCCTTATCTCCCGTCGCCCCCCTTCAAGGCCACCACGCTGCTGTCATTATTTTGGCCACATGCCCTTCCACGCTTTTTACCCTAATCTCATTATCTTTCATTTTTCCCTGTCTAATTGCATTCGCCACATGTCCTGCTGGGAGCCGTCCCCTCGGAGGGATGTGGTTTTTCACCTTCCTCCTCGGTGACCCGCCGTCTGGCGAATGTCACAACCCGCTCCCGCCGTCCGTCCAGGCATCCGTCCTCCAAGGACCCAGTGGGTCCGAACCCACCACAGCCCGGCAGCGCCAGTGCCATCTCCAGGCCCAGCCTCCCTTCCTGTTCCGCCTGTGTCTCCCACCCTGTCCGCCTCCAGCACCCACGGGGCCCTGCGGATTAGTCTCTCGGAAAGCCCTGGGTGTCCCGCAGGTGGTTCCTCCGAGCTTCTCTTTCAGGCCCCCGAAACAAGCCGAAGGAAAGGGCATGCCCATCGCTCAGCAGTGTTCTGTGTCGTAAAGCTTTGAGGCAGCGTTTGTTCCAGAAGTTCATTCCGCGGCCCCCCGTTTTTAGCGAGTGGCCGTCTGTTTCCCGTAGATGGCGTGAATACAAGAAGACATTTCACTGAGAGATGCCGCGAGCGCTGGGCCCCTGTATCACTCTGTGTTTGTCTGTGTGTGTTGATTTGTGTCTGTGTGCATTTGTGTGTATGTCTGTGTGTGTGTGTCTGTGTAGTGGGGTCGATGTGTGTCTGTGTGTGTCTGTGTGTCTGTGTGCACGTCTGTTGCAAATCCAAGCATGTCTGTGTGCTGGTGTGCGATGTGCTCACACACATGTTTGCTTGCATGTCGCTTATGGGATGGAATGCTCCAGTCCGTCGCCACTCACTCGGAAGTGAGGCCCGTCCGGCAGAGACCAACAGACCGCGCTCCTTGTCTGCCACGCGAGCGCCGTACGAGACCCTCTGCTCCTCAGCCTAGCAGTGACACCTCTCCATCCCCTGGCGTCTCCCGCAGGTCTAGAGCTGGTACGGCACTGGCCGTGGCCTCGTTGGCTGTGGCCTCACCGGTCCTGGCATGCATATCCCGGTCACCTGCGCTGATGCCTTCTGGAGTCCTGCCATCCTGCCCCTCGGGGATGGTGAGCGTTGCCTTCCTTTGCTCCAGCTCCCGTTGTGGATGATCAGAGGAAATACGAAGTGATGTTTTAGCAGTTACCGACCGCCGTGTTCCAGAGTTCCTGCCATCTCCTGGGGCGTTCCCATAAAGTTGCGTCCCTCCACATCATCGATCTGGGTGCTTCCTGGGCTTTTGCTGGTGTCCCAGCATGGAGTTCTCACCTGCTTTTTCCTTTAACACCTCATGTTTCCGTAGGAGATCATCTTCTCATCCGCTGGGTCTGGAACTGCCTTGCAGGATCTCTTCCCTGGAATCCCTTATTTCTACCCTAAGAATTGTCTCCTGGGTGATGACAATACTTAGCATTTATATGTGCTGCTGTCTTCAAAGTGCTCCACAAACTTGAGGGGCTATTATTGTCTTGCCCTTTCGGGCACCGGGGGACCAGCTTCCGGAGGCCCCGAGGCCGCCGCGGAGGCTGGGGGGGAAGGTTTCCCCGAGGCGCCAGCTCCTCTCTGATCGCAAGCTAATTCTACATGCAGGGGGCCATCTCTGTCTGGGGATGGGAATGGCCAGGGCCCTCAGAGGCTGCCTGCAGCGCCTGCTTAAGGAGCTCACCCCATTAAAACTGTAATCGAGTCCTGAACCCCTGGGCTGGGGCCATCTGTGGGCAATGTGCACGTATCGCAAAGATGGAGGTGGGCTGCTCACTGGGATTTCTACCTGGCTTGCCGTGAAGCAGGTCGACAGGGAACGTGAGCTTCTAGAAATGGGAAGTAATCGTGATCCTCAGGCAAGGTGCTGTTTTCAAGCAAGCATTCAATTAACAACGATCCTTTAGCCTAGGCAACATGGTGAGACCTGGTCTCTACAGAAAATCAAACAATTAACGGGGCATAGTGGTGTGTGCCTGTTGTCCCAGCTACTGGGGAGGCTGAGGCGGGAGGATCTCCTGAGCCTGGGATGTCGAAGCTGCAGTGAGCCTTGACCCTGCCGCCGCACTCCAGCCTGGGTGACAGAGTGAGACCTGACTCGAAACAAACAAGCAGAAATGGTCTTTGTTGCTGCAACTCTGGGGAAGGATGTGACAACCTTGGCCGTCTTGTTAGAGTTGTCATAGAAGATGCTGTGAGTCGCTTAGTAAGTTTTCTTACAAAACTGCCGGGCAACACCAGTCAGAGAAACGGAGAATTAAGGGCAGGTTGCTGTGTTAGGCTGCTTCAATGCGTGCATTCTCTAGGGATGCTCTCTGTCAAATAAACATCACATCATCCTCACTGGAATCTTCTGACATCTCCCACCCAACTCTGTCTCCCCAGCCCCTAAGACCCCCATGCATTAGGTCTCATTTTTATCTGTATTCCTAGCTTGACTTTCAAGCCTTGAACACAAGCATAACCCTATTGCCAAGCCTCCAAGTGGTTTCTAGTGGTTACTTCTGCTGACACCCCTGAGCTATATTAAAAACGACTTATTTGCTAATCCATTAGCTGAAGCCTCAATCCGTTGGGGAATGGTTACTCCTACATTGAGCACCATGATATTGATGAATAGATTGGTAACTTGGAGGCACGGCAAGTTCTGAAGAGACTTCTGAATCATTAAATAAATTATATTTAGATGAACTTTTTTTGCTAACTGTATCTGTTTTCTAACAACTTGGAAACTAGCAATTCAGTTACAGCATGCCAGTAACAAGGTTATCAGCCAGAATATCTTATTTTCTCACCCTATACCATGCAAGTTCACTGTGCATGTTAGCACAAAAACGTGATGTATGATGCTTCCTCACTTGGACATTTATTTGTGCAAGGTATATGGCTATTCCAGAGAAACTGAGACAGTGGTAATACCTAGGGCTCAAGAGAATCGTGTCTGGATATCATGGTGGTCTTGCAGCCCCAGAAGGTCACAGAGTTTGCAGGACTCAACAACAGATGAATCATTGCCTGTGACCTGTGATTAAATTGCTTGCAAAGACTATAAGTGCATTGCAAAGTTTATTGATTTCCCAGAACATAATAATTGTCTTGACCTTGTGACTGTTCAAATGCGATTGAATAATTCTTCCCAGCAGGGGCAAGGAGAAAAGCGAACGGGATTCCGTCCCCATCATGGATTTGCTGAAACTTTGCTGCAGGAGACAGACTGAGCCCATCAGTGTGCCGGGCACACAAGTCATGGCGTTGAGATGTTCTTTCCCAATCAGTCCTGATGGGAGGTGGGTTATCTCTTCCCGTGGCTTCATCTCCAGGGCTGGAGATAAATGCCCTCAAATTTCATCTCATTCAGCCTCTCAGCATCATTTGAGAGCCCGGGGACTGAGGGTATAGCTACCCACAAGGCCTCATGTTCTGTTGGCCGTCTAAGAGGGCATGTGTGCTCATGAGTGCGTGCTCAAGTGTGTGTGCGTGTGTGTGTGTGTGTGCATGTGATTGTGTGCGTGGGTGTGTTGTTGGTAGGAGGCGAGAGGCAGAAAGGCAGTTCACAAGCTTGCTTCTGATCTGGGCTGAGCAGCAAGAAGGAATAAGAGCAGTCTTTTGAGGATTAGAACGCAGAAATAAGGGTTAATTCCAAATATGTCATAACCCCGCACCCCCGGTGTCAGAGAGGAATGTATGGAAATCTAACAACCAACCGAGAACAGGTCCCTCACGGAGGAGGCATCTTGGGGGCTCTAGCAAGGAATGTGGGGGTCAGGCTTTCCAGGGCAGACGGGCCTTGATCTGGGATCACGAGTGACAAGGTCGGCTGGGTGAGTGTCGAGTGTGTGCAAATGTGTGTGTGTGTGTGTGTGTGTGTGTGTGTGTGTGTCTGTCTGTCTTTGTGGGTCTGTGTGTGTGAGAGTAGGCAAGTGTGTGCATTCATTTGTGCTCCCGTGCATGTATGTGTGTTTAGCACATGTGTGTGTTTGTGCCTTTGACAGGTATGCGTGTTTGTGTGTGTGTCTACCAAGGGAAATGCAAGTCTTCCCATGTCTCTGCGTGTGTGCATATGACTGCTGCGTGGGAGTGCACCCACTTGTGCGCATCTGTGTGTGTTAGTGTGCACTTGTGCGTGTCAGGCAGCACTCTGCCTCCGGCACCTGCAGGGAAGAACAGCCAGAGCCAGGAGGTGGGGAACGGAGAGCAGGGTTGGCCTTGCAGGGCCAAGGCGTGGGGCGCGGAGGCCATGGGAAGGGCTTGAGGGAGGGGACAGAACATCTGTGCCAGCCTCTCGGCGGCCTGGCTGGCAGGATCAGACTCACGTGTGTCAAGTTTGCGGCGGGTCGGTGAGGCAGGCCAAGGACCACACTCAGGGCAACAGCCAGTGTGTGTTCACATCCTTGGGGACAGGGTCTGCAAATGGCGCCTTTTAGAAGCAGGGTTGAATGGAGCCTGTTCAGCCACCCCCCCCCCCCCCCCCCCCCC
>NW_007100023.1:247653-249158 GCF_000164805.1 Carlito syrichta | reverse complement strand
GTCAGATCACCCGATGACTAGAACCTTCCGTAGAGGCAAGGGCATGACAGGTGCCAGGAAGGGTCGACATGCATGTTCTCATGGCTGTGGTGACTTCCCGGAGGACTTTTGGATGGCATGTACACCGGGCAGCTGGAAATAAAAGATGCGTCCTCTCTGGGTTCTGGGGGCCGAAAGTCCCACAGAGCTGGTTCCTTCTGGGGCTGTGGTGGAGAACGTTCTAGGTCTCTCACCAGCTGGGGGCTGCCACAGTCTTCCTCGTCTGGTGGTGACATCATTCCGAGTTCTGTCTTTCGGCCCAGGACGTCTTCCCGCTGTGATCTCTCTCCTCTTCCGGAGACACGGCCATATTGGATTAAGGGCCCAGTCTCTCCAGTGTGGCTTCACCCAAACTAGCTGCATCGGCCTGACCCCATTTTCAAGTGAAACACTGGAGACTGGAATGTCAGCGTGTCTTCGGGGGGACACACCTCCACCCAGACAGTGGCTGGGATATGGGTTCCTGTACTGGAACAAGGACTCGTCAGTGGCTGCTCTTTACTGAGACGCCCTGAGCAAATGTAAGAGAAGGGGAAACAGTCCCCTGTCCCCAAAGAGCACAGAGTTAAGGTCAGGACTTGATTCTTCCTCACCACAAATCGCGAGGCTCTGCCCTGTGACAGCTGGACACCACGCAGCAGGATATGCGTCTGTTGCTCGGCCTTGAGATTGCTCGGCCTTGAGATGGCATGATGTGACACAGACACGCATGTGACCTCAGATGCACCGGGGAATCTCCCTGCAGAGGAAACCTCATTGCTCGTGAATTTGCGAGAGCCGGATGCACAGGCGGTTGAGTCATGGCGGCTCACGGCTGTGCCTGCTGCCGTAAGAATGTTCCACGTAAGCGTCTGACATCCCTCATGGAGCCTGTGTGGTCCTGGTTGCTCAGATGCTGCTCTGATGGCAGGTGGTTGGTGACAGTTCCCTCTCAAGGGTGCATCTGGTGCCGTCACGTCTGTGACCTGCTCTGGCAAAGGCAGACACGTCTGCGATGCAATGTCCTGGGTGCTTCTTGTGTGAAACCTGCACATGCGTCCCCTGTACCTTCCCGTTATATGGAAGTGTCTCTCAATGCACCATCATTCTGTCACATGCCAAGAGGTCACTGCATAAGGCAACCTCGAGCATCACCAAAGGACAGAGGTCATCAGCTGCAGGAATAGGGCCTGATCCCCATCGCCAGTGTCCTGGCAGAATGGGGAGTGGGCACTCCTGAGCCTGGGGTCTTCTCAACTTTTTCCTGTCCCTCCTCGGTCTCCTCCATCTCATTCTTCCATCAACACACAGCACGACTTGCACACGAGGGGAGGAGCAGATGCTGGGTGTGCTGTGTGTGCGCTATGCCTGGTGCGGATGCTCCATCAGTCTGCACTTGAGTCTTGGACACCGCGAGCTTTCCAGTCAGGGCAGCAGCGAGGTGGGCTGCAGACGGGTGCAGGAGTGCTGAAAGCCTGTCCTTTCCC
>NW_007100023.1:205509-247616 GCF_000164805.1 Carlito syrichta | reverse complement strand
CCCCCCCCCCCCCAACACGGCTCCGGCTTCTGAAACGGCCAGACGCAGCTTCAAGCAGCCATGGCCCCCTTGGAGCCCGTGTGCCATGCAGACACCGTCACCATTAGGCCTCTGTGCCAGGCAGCCAGCCAGTCCTGGAAGGGAAGAGAGCAAGTCTGAATGAATGATTTTAGCTCATTCCAAGCGTGAGCCTTCGAGACCCGGCCCAAGGACTGCACGGGATGGTGTTTGCTTCCTGTTCGACCTGCTCCAATGACATCCGCCAGGGACCTCCCGCACACCGGCCCCCTCCAGACACAGGTGACAATGGGCTCCCCAGAAGAGCATAGGGTCCCACCATGGAGAAACTGACAAGCGAATAAACGAAGATGATCAGAGATGTAGGCCTCCGAGTGGAACTGAGAGGAAGGGACACAGAGTGTGATCATGTCGGTAGAAGGGCAGAGCAGAGTCCCAAGGCGCAGATGCCGGACCCATGTGTCAGTCCCTGTGCACTGCTGTAAAGGAACCCCTGAGGCTGGGTGATTTAAGAAGCAACAAGGTTTATTTGGCTCATGGCTCTGCGTGGCACTGGCATCTACTTTGGGTGAGGTTTCAGGGAGCTATAGTCACGAAGGAAGGGGCACAGCCATGCCATGTGGTAGGAGCAGGAAGGCGGTGGCTGCCAGGTTCTTTTAAACAAACACCCAGCTCTCTCATGGACTGATAGAGCAAAACTCTCTCACACGACTAGGCAGGGCACCACGCCGTTCATGAGTGACCCGCGGTCCAACCTGGTCACCTCCTGCCAGGTCCGGCCTCCAACACTCCGGGCCACATTTCCACATGAGGCTTGGAGGAGACAAACATCCAAAGAGTATCAACCTAGACCCTGAAGGGCAAGAAGAAATCCGTGTGCCGGGCAGAAGGCACCATGCATCCAATGTCCTGTGGCAGCAACAAGCTCGATGTATCGCAAGTTTGGAAATGAGGCCACCATCTGCTCGCTTTCTAAACGCCTCTTGAGACTTGTCTGATGGGAGAGAGACTTGGGTGAATCCCCTGGACATGTCTTTCCGTGTCGAGGGGCAGGAAGGGCCCTAGTACGAGGTATGACACCCGCTCAGCACACAGCAAGCACTGCCCGGGGTAGCCAGGAACTGCTGCGATCCCCATGCAGGATGTGACCGGTCCACTTGCCCAGGCCAGGCACTCATTGGCAGCATTTTGCCCGAGAGGCAAGCGCTGCCATGTGGTGGAGGAAATAATTGTGCTCGGAAGCGGGATTTGGACATATGAGACTGAGATTGACAGTCCTAACTTGTATTTGCGAACTGCTTTTCCTCCCTTGACCTGACATTTCTCGACGTGGTAGGGTAGCGGGACTGTGCGTTCCAGTCCTCAGGGCAACCCCGTGCAGTGAAGGAACTAATAACAGTCATAGGAGAAGTCGTTTCCAGCAACCCTGTCTGGAGGGGCCGGCCACGGCCAGGCCGCACGCGCGGAAGGCGAGGAAGGCTTTGTATTTGTTGATAAGCTTTAGGCGTCATCACTGTGAGGATACATTGCCGACCAAAGGTCATCATTTCACCAAGTGCAGAGCCCCTCCTAAGAGCCAGGAACTGCTTTAGGACCTAGGAGTATGCCAGCGAGCACACGAGGCAGAAGCTGCGCTCTGGCAGAACGTTGCTGCCTTGACATGTCACAGGAAGTGGGCTAGGACCACTCTGCGGTCTCCCTGCAGGGAATTAGGAGTGGGTCTGAGTTATTCTCCAGTCTCCCCACAGGGACACAGGAAGTGAGTGTGAACTACTTTATGGTCTTCGTATTGAGACACAGGAAGTGGGTGTGAACTACCTTCTAGTCTCCCTGGAGAGACACAGGACGTGGGTGTGAACTACCCTCTAGTCTCCCTGGAGAGACAGAGGAAGTGGGTGTGAACTACCCTCTAGTCTCCCTGGAGAGACACAGGACGTGGGTGTGAACTACCCTCTAGTCTCCCTGGAGAGACACAGGACGTGGGTGTGAACTACCCTCTAGTCTCCCTGGAGAGACACAGGACGTGGGTGTGAACTACCCTCTAGTCTCCCTGGAGAGACAGAGGAAGTGGGTGTGAACTACCCTCTAGTCTCCCTGGAGAGACAGAGGACGTGGGTGTGAACTACCCTCTAGTCTCCCTGGAGAGACAGAGGACGTGGGTGTGAACTACCCTCTAGTCTCCCTGGAGAGACACAGGAAGTGGGTGTGAACTACCCTCTAGTCTCCCTGGAGAGACACAGGACGTGGGTGTGAACTACCCTCTAGTCTCCCTGGAGAGACACAGGACGTGGGTGTGAACTACCCTCTAGTCTCCCTGGAGAGACAGAGGACGTGGGTGTGAACTACCCTCTAGTCTCCCTGGAGAGACAGAGGACGTGGGTGTGAACTACCCTCTAGTCTCCATGGAGAGACAGAGGATGTGGGTGTGAACTACCCTCTAGTCTCCCTGGAGAGACAGAGGACGTGGGTGTGAACTACCCTCTAGTCTCCCTGGAGAGACAGAGGAAGTGGGTGTGAACTACTTTATAGTCTTCGTATTGAGACACAGGAAGGAGGTGTGAACTACCCTCTAGTCTCCCTGGAGAGACACAGGAAGTGGGTGTGAACTACCCTCCAATCTCCCTACAGGGACACAGGAAGTGGTGTGAACTACTCCCTCGTCTCTCTGCAGGGACACAGGAAGTGGTGTGAACTGAAGACTACTTCCTTTGAAAGACACAGGAAGTGTCGCTAAACTAGCCGGCGCCTTCCTCCAGGGCCTTTTCCTTGGATGGGGTGAAGGCTGGCCCAGCAGCCTGGGCGAAGGGCTTGGAGGCCAGGGTATCAGTTTGCCTCATCACTTGTCTCGCGTCGAAGCGGCACACCGACCTGCCGTGAGCGAAGAAGGGCATCCTTTCAGGGACTTAGCCCTTCCACCCCATCGTACAAAGGAGTCAGAGCTGAAAGAGAGCAGCGTCTCTTTCGAGGGCGGGGCTGTCCTCCTTCCCCTGGGACAGGTGGCCTCTGCCTGTGAATGTCTTCTTGTGGGATCATTCACGACCGTTCAGTTTTTTTCCTCCTAATTATCCCTGGTAATCAGATACACAGGGAAAACTCTAGCCTCGTGTCTCTCAGGAATCTCAAGGAATTGACTCTAGTGAATGGACGGCCGTTTTTGGAGCACGGACGGGGCACAATGCAGTCATGCAACTGTGCGACCAAGCAGCCCTCGCTTTCAGAAGCAGGCTGCCTCGGTAAGGCCAGTTCCGGTGCCTTCAAGCCTAGGCAGAGGGTGTCCTTTTCCCGCACAGGCCGGTGTGGCCCGGGGCTCTGTCCCAGCAGCCCTTTCTCCAGCTCCCTCCAACCCATAGCTCGTACCCAGTGTCTCCAGTCTCGTTGCTACCCCACATCTCAGTGGCTAAGACAACACCTGTTTACCTGGCTTCCACCTCGCCATCAGAGATGGGCGGAGGTCCTCTGGCTTAGCCACTCTCTCGTGGATCTGCGGTCAGCCCCTGCTGGCCTGGCTCTCCCCCACGCATGTAGGGAGGGGCTCACAGGGTCCAGAGCCCCGGAGCTAGGCAGGTGACGTTGCCAAGGTGAGGGCCAGGTCCCTGCATGCTCGAGGAGAGGATGCATCACCGAGCCATGTGCTGAGCACCCCGGAGAGTGGTTGCTGGGGTGTCCCCTCCTGTCTCTTGTGCTCCTCTCCTGCCACAGATTCTAGACGTGGTCTCTGGTCTGCAGCCATCCTCACACGATTCCACGACCTTCAAGGTCCTGGGGTCATCTTACCGCTCTCATCTTTTCTCTGTTTCAGTGGCAGGTGTCAGTCTGTTGCTTAGCCTAGAGTGCAGTGGTGGGGTCATAGTTCACTGTAGCCTCAACATCCCGGCCTCAAGTGATCCTCCTGCCTCAGTCTCCTGTGTAGCTGGGACTGCAGGTGCACGCCACGACACGGCTGACTCTCTCGCCTTGACTGGTCTCAGAACACACTCTAGCGTCCCAAAGCACCAGCCGACTCCGGGTCCAATAGCCTCTGTCAAAACTCCCGGAGGCAGACACATTCAGGAGTTCTGACTTGTCGGATTTCAGGATGATGAGAATTGTCACTGTACGTGTTCTGCAGGGTCTGGGCCATACTTCACATGCCAGCACCGGCCACCCTGGCACCCCAACACGGGCCACCAAACAGGCCCCAGAAGCAGCAACAGAAGGACCAGACTGTCTCACCCTCAGACATGCAGGTCAAAGCTTGGGACTTTGGAGACTTCCTAAGTAGACAGTCAGCTCGCCCAGGGAAGGCCCGGCTGCCTCCTACTCGATGCTATGTGAGCGTCAGAGCCATAAAGGCCCAGTGGAAGCGTGAAGGAAGACACGGGCAAACAGACAAGCCGTGCATGACCTTCCTCGAGGTGGGCTCCCCCGAAGGCGTCCCTTCCTCCACCTCGATGCTTTTTCCCATGAGCTGCCCTCGGCAGGTGACGTGCTCTGACCAGGCCCCACGCCCTGTTCCCTGCTGAGGCCCTCAAGCCCTCTGCCCACCCCTGGAAAGCTACAGCAGCCCAAGTGTGAGCACATCCTGTGGGCGGCCTGCCGAGGAAAGCGGGCAGTCCAGGGCTCAGGAAGGGACCAGGGCCTTGGCAGACAGCAGCTGGGTGCTTTTTGGTCTTTTCTAGACAGCGTTCATTCCAGGGTTATGTTCTGTGTTCTCCGAACTTTGATATTCAATATCAATTGTTCAAAGCCTTTCCTGGGGGCCACCATGGGGTGCACACGATTCTGAGTTCAGGGGGGCTCCCCAGTAACTCGGGGGGTCCTATGTAACTTGGGAGCTATGAGGCACGTGGTCCAAAAGCAACTTCACCAGATGTTATGAGAATATTCTAGAAGATGTTCCTTCTGCCTGAGATAGTCGGAGAGGATTTCACCAAGGAAGTCATCTTCCAGCTGGGTTTCAAGGCTTGTGCAGGACGTCGCAAGGCAGCCAAGGGCTGGCAGAGTGAAAAGCACATGCAAGTGTTCGGAGCCACAGTTGGGTGTTTGACACGTGTCTTGCATACAGAAACAGGAGCTAGAGAGGTAATGTGACATGCAGATTGTGTGCAGAGAGACACCAAAATATAAAACATATCTAAGGTGAGGTAAAAGTTATTTCAAGTCTCTGACATCCATTCAGTAAGACTGCTGAGCAGCGTTAAGAATATGGAAAACGTCAGACCCAGTCTTCATCCCACATAGCAGCAAGAATATTGGAGGAAATGATCACGCGTGCTGGGGAATCTTCTATCGGTTTGCATAGATCAGCTCATTGAATCCGCATCACAACTCCAAGAAGCGTGTATAAAAATAACAAGAATCCCTGGCGAGCAGCTGAGGAAAATGAGACTTAAAGGGGCTCAGTGAGACTGCAGGTCACACAGACAGATGATGAGGCCCGGAGTCAAAGCAGGATGCCCGACTCGGGAACCCACATGACTCCCCACAGGCTGTAAAGCCCGCGTCACACGCAGTCCCCCCAGGAAGGCAGGACGTCCCCATGCCGGAGACATAGCCATGGGAGAACCAGTGCCCCAGAACAGGAGGGGCCAGCGCCTGCTGAGACTGGAGGGGAAGGGGAAAAGGAACCACTCAAGGTTACAGGAGTCACCTTGACCCTTCTGCGTCACTCTGTCCCGTGGGTGCAGACGCATTTTCCCAGCCTCACATTTGAGGTGGAAGAGCAATGAACAGGTGATTTAAATAGATTACACCGCTACTTTTTCTGCAGCGATGTGGGTGTGTGCTGCTCGTGCGCGTGTGTGGATTCTGGGGGTGTGGATTCTGGGTGTGTGGATTCTGCGTGGATTTGGGACTCAGCAGTAAAGAGCCATCACAGAGGGTGGCTCACGGCCCGGGAAGAAGGGCATCGCCATGGCAGAGATTCCTCCTGTTGTTCCCCTGGTGACCGACAGGTGAGCTGGAGCCAGGGCTGGGCGGTTGGCCGATATAGCTACTTTAGATCCCAGCATGAGCAGGTCAACGCGAGCCTGCATGCGTAAGAGAAGGGAGTGGCCCATGGGGCCCCAGAGCCTGGGGGAGAGGCCCCTGTGCCAGCCTGGCTGGGCTCTCTACCGAGAGCCACGGGCCGCGGTGTTTGCTGTCCGGGGAGAGGGATCCTCAGTCTTGTGCGTGGGAACCAGATGCTCCCGTGGGGAAGCCTTCTCCACGATCCCTCCCCTGAATGACATGCTCCCGATGTCACCCCATTAGCCAGAAAGTAGGATCCGCTGGGTCGCACCTCCCAAATCGAGCTCTGGGGCTCCCAAGATATGGCAGTTGGGGCGGGGGAGCATGGACCGCCACCGCACTTCTTGTAGCTGAGCTGTTTCTGGTTGTCCCTATCTGCCTTCTCTTTGCTCAACCCAAATCATAAACAACCGTGTGAATTGCCGTCCCCCTCATGCCAGCAGCACAAACATGCACATGCACACATCAGCACATGTGCAGGCACACATGTGCACCAACAGGCATACAAACACACTCGCCTGCACTCAGAATAAGGCCATCCGATGGAATTCCCGTGATATGGAAATGTTCGCTCTCCGGCCAGTCGGATGTGACACCCACTACCCCAGGTGACTTTTGAGCCCTTAAAATATGGCCGGTCAAGAGGAAGGAGGCATCTTTAGTCTAACTGAACTCTAATCCGGATTTCAATGGAGACGGTCACATAAGCCTACCCACTGCCACACTGGCCCGCCTCGCGCTAGCATGGAAGACAGGACTGTGTGTCCCTCACCTCTTTACGTCTAGCACAGCGGGTCAAGACATATGTGTCAACTGAATGAAGAAAGCATCAAGGGAAAAGGGCTAGAACAACTTAAAGAAGCCCCGAAACAGTCCCCACGCCCACCAATGCACTTCGCAGAGAGAACCTTTCTGGCCCACTTTCCGGGAGAAGAGAGGGTCTCAAGGAGGGCAGGGAAGGTCTTAGTGGCTGGTGGTGTTGGTTTTGGTAGCAGATGATAATACCTCTGCCACCCATACGTTTCTCAAGGGCTTTCAGATCCGTGTCTGTTTCCTCTCTGTGCAACTTCTTGGGGCAAGGAGGTCCTTCAAATGTTTAACCAGGGAAAGCAGAAAGTTGTGGTATCGTGTCTTCTCCACCATAGATCAGTTTCACCCCATTTCCAAAATCTCTTGGCGTCTCAGATCTTCTGATGGGGGGTGTGGCCACCCTGTTTCTGCCCACGGGGCCCAGTGGCCACCCTATTCTCACCCATGGGATGCAGTGGGTCCCAGCTGGTCTTGAATTCCTGGGTTCCACCCTGCTCCCACCTATGTGTTGCAGTGGCCACCCTGTTCCCATCCATGAGATGCAACGGCTATTACATGCTCACTCACGGGCACAGTAGCCATCCGTTTGCACCTACAGGGTGCAGTGACCACCCACCCTCACCTACAGGGCACAGTGGGCCTCACGTTCCCACCCGCAGGAGCAGTGGCCACCCCTTTCTGCGTGTTTTCTACTTTTTTCACTCCCCTTCCTCCCCAGCTTCAGTCTCCAGGACTAGGTGCAACTCTTGCACTGAGGAGAACTCCAGCCTCTCTGCATCCCGCGCCTTCTCAGTCCCTCCAGGCTTAGACGTTTCATGAGGTCCGTGCAGGACGTGGCAGCCGAGAGAGTGTTTGTCATTTTGGGTGAACACTCCCCACTGTGGTTGTCACTGTTGTCATGAGGAAGACGTCTATGGTCGGCCCTCCTCCGAGGTGGGACTCGTGTGTGTTCCGGCTTGTTTTGGTCATGGTGCCCCAGCCAGGGGGTGCCACAGATGGGTCCGAGCAATGTAGCCTGCACTGTGCAGCAGGAACACGGGGGAGATGGCACGTGCCTCATGGGCCTGGGTGGAGATCATGGGACAGGCATCTAACATCTGACACGGAGAAGGGCCAGCATGGCATCATCCCCTGAAGTGTCTGGGCAGCCACAGTCTGCCACCCTGCCTGTTGATTTTTGCTGTTGTTGTCTTTTGTTTTTCTTGTTGTTGCTGTAAAGTGTGTGTGTGTGTGTGTGCTGTGTCTCATTCTGTTGCCCAGACTGGAGGGCAGTGGCACAATCACTGTCACTGCAGCCTCGACCTCCTGGGCTCAGGTGATCCTTCTGCCTCAGCCTCTCAAGTAGCTAGGACTATAGGCACGCGCCACTGCACCCAGTTATTTTTTTTGTAGAAACAAGGTCTTGTTATGCTGTCCAAGCTGGTCTTGAATTCCTGGGTTCCAGTGATCCTCTTGCCTTGGCCTCCCGAAATGCTAGGATTGCAGGCGTGAGCCACTGCTTCTGGTTGTGTGTGTGTTTAATTCAAGGGGTTCATGTGCAGTTGTGTTCCAGGGTGTGGGGCGTGATGGCAAGGTTTGGGTGTCTGCTGGACCCTTTACCAAGGAATGGGTGTGGCATCCCCTGGTTAGTTTTCGACTTTCGCCCTCTCCCTCCCTCCCACATCAGGAGGCCTCAGTGTCTGTTGTTCTCACTTCCATGTCCGTGTCATTTCTAAGCAAAGTTGGGCAACCTTAAGTTCTTGGCGAAAACTGCTAGGGAAGCTGTGCGGATAGCGAGAAGGATGGCTCAGTCCACGCCAGCCAGCCTGGCCCGAGTGCCGCCTAGACAGGAACGTCGGACACCGAGGCCCCAGGCGAACAGGCCTGGCCACGTGCTGACGCTCCCAGCCATGCCTATGACAGGTCACACTGTTGGCCTCCCTAGAAAGCCAAACCCCCATGGGGACCGCCGGAGGCGGACAAAGGGACATGGCACCGGCCATGGGATGTTTCCTGGGCCTCCTGCCTGCCTCTGGGTCCTGTCCCTGATGCTGGTGTGGCCTGGGGTGTCCGGGCCCCTCCTCCCCCCGCCTCCCGCCCTGCCCCTGCCCCAGCCGTAGGAGCCTACAGAGCCCTGAGAGCGCTGAGGCCTCCGTCAGGGTGTTGTGAGGCTGTCCAGGCTCACAGTGGCTCGTGGCCGCTGACTGGCAGCTGCTCAGACTCAGCCTCCCCCTGAGCTCTTGGGGAGCTTTCCGTTCTCTGCAATTCTGCACCGTTCCTGGCCTGAATATCAATCTGGAAGGTCCAGTACGTGGGAAAAAAATAATGGCATGTAAATCCTCGAGTGCTGCCCCTGCGTGCCATGCAGTGATTCCCGAGTCTCCTGGCAAGTTCCTCATTTCGGGTTGGCCGTGGCACCTGGGGAGAAGCAGCTTTGTGAGCCATTTCTTCAGTCCATATTTCTATTTCCTTCATTCAGCTCGTTCTGGGCTTCACTTTTGAATGAAAATGCTGGGAAGGACCCCGCTCACACGCGAATGCAGCGTGGTTATCGTGTAGTCTTTTTCTACTCTAGCTGGGAACACTGAGGCTATTCAAGAGACTTTAAAAAAAAAATTTGTCAGGGGAGGGAGCATTTGGAACCAATTATACATAACAGATCATTGTGCACATCCTTATCTGAGATGGAAAACAGCTCTTGCTTTTAATATCATCTCACTGTGTAATTTTTTAAGGTAAATTATCCCGAATGTAAGAAAACATGTTTTTTTCTTATTTAAATAGATTGGGTCTTGTCTTGCTGTCTGCGCTCTCAAAGGGGTTGAATTCCGAAACGACAGGCCTGGGTGATCAGGGGGAGGACACTGGACGGGGCTGCGGCCAAGGCTGACCCAAGTCCCTGGCACTGAACCTGGGCCCCCGGAGACGTGCGGGGTCTGTGCTTCTCTCTGGATCTGTGGCAGACTCCACCTTTATTTCATCCTTAAAAACATGAACGCCCACCTCCCATGTGCCATCTGCCGTGTGTTCTCCACGGCATATCACGACATACCCCGCAGCATGACCTGGCCCTAGCGTGCAGGCCTTGCTCCTGAACGGGGTGAGTGCGCTGGGCTGCTTCCTCCCTATCCATGCTGCACCCTCCACGCACACCACCCCCCGTGTGAAGGGGGAGCCATGCCCCTGCTTGCTGCGTAAATCACTTGGAATTCTTCTGCACGGGAGAGTTGTCCCTTCCACCCCATTTATTCATAAGTTAATTTATTTCTACCCATCCGGACTCGTGGATCCAGGAATCACTTGCTTGTGATTTCATCTTTTTAAAGAAATATTCATTTCAAGAAATGAATAGTACTTATGAGGTACCAAACATACACCCTTGGCCAAACAAGGCTGGGGTCCAGGCAATGTACCCTAAGTGTAAGTGTCCATGGATTTCATTCAGTTCCTGGTAACGAAGCAACATGCAGCTGTCAATGCACAGCCTTTCCCCTGGTCCATTTCACTCTGCCCATTGATTTATTCACTCACACCAGTAATGCTCCTCTTGGGGGTTTTTGTTACTTATCTTTGTTTTACTGATGCACCGTTGAATCACCCACATCGGGCCTTTACACTTACCGGAATTAAAAATGTGTCTGCAAAGCTTCACACCCCTTCATCTGGGAGTCCTTTAATTCCACCCACGTTGATGGGTTCCCCTGATGGGAACTTGGAGAGGAACTGCACAGACCCTTGTGTCTACCTGGAGGCTTCGCTGCAACCCGGGAAGACCCGCAGCCAGCAGACACAAGCCAAGAGGCAGAGAAGGTGACTTTCCACAGGAGCCATGATCGCAGAGTAGGTGATGTGGAGTAATGAGATGCCCGCGTCAAGGACGAGCATTCTGATGAGGGCAGGGAAAGGTCTTTCCGAGGGGGTGTTTGTGCGCATTAATTCCAACGCTGCCTCACCGTTGAGCCCCGGCAGCAGATATCCACATATAATTTCTTTATAATGGCAATTGTATAAATGCATCTAATTTGTTGGTGGGGGTAGCGAATAAGTGCTGTATGTATTTTCCTCTCGTATGATAATTAGCAGCTTGTTAGCATTTACAGAACTACTCACAGATGTCACCACGTTCTATCACATTTCTTGCTTCGCCCACCCTGGGGAGGAGGGTGACTAAGTTGCACTGAGATGGCATTCTTTTCACTCCAGAGATGAGATTCTCCAGGCTGAGAGGCACTGAGGAGCCCGTCCCGTGCTTGGAGTTACTGCACGGTACCCAGGGGACCTGGGCTCAGACTTGAGAGGTGAACTCTGCTGTCGCAAATACCCAGCACTACAGAGCTGGCTTGGTGAAGCTACATCCTCCTTTCTTGCAGTTCCATCTGAGAGCATGCTGTGAGTCTCAGTCAATACAAGACCGTTCTTATCGGGGTCCCTCGGGAAGACCCGGGCCCACACATCCTGTGATGGCAGCCAGAGTGGATCCTGTGAATGGTGGCAGGGTGAGACGGATCGGACCTTCGCCTGTGAACTGCCCTCTCCCAGTCGCCCCGAGGGGCAATGTGTCTAAAAACTCACATTTACCCAGAAGCTGTCCGATCAGCCTAGCACTAACTTGAGTATCTTCATTCCTTAAACCATGCCAGCAGCCGACATGAGCTGATGGATCAGCACCTATAAGTGCACCTGATTTCCGAGTTCTGGAGACCCTGAGGTGGACCGGGGGGACCCCTCCCTTCCCAAGCTTGAAGTCCAGCCAGGAAGTCAAGCACAAAACAAAGCATCCCAACCGTCCATCCCATTCATCCGTCCACTTATTCACCCCTCCATCCATCCGTCCACCCATCGCTCCATCCATCTACTCGTCGATCCACCTACAATCCGCCTACCCCTCCGCCATCCATCCATCCATTATCCACCCTTCCACCCACTCTTCCATACATCCATCAACCCCCACTCATTCCTCCACCATCCGCCTGTCCACCCATTCCTCCACCCACCCACCCATCTGTTCATCCATGCATCCATCTGCCCACCCATCCATTCATTCGTTCATCCGTCATCTGTCCACCCACCAATCCAGTCGTCCACCCAACCACTCACCCATCACCCACCGTCTGTCCATCTCTCTCTCCATCCATTCATTTATTCATCCATCCGTCCGTCCCATCCATCCGTCCATCTGTCCGTCCGTCCATCCGTCCGTCCGTCCGTCCGTCCGTGAATAGAACTGAGAAGCAGAAGGTATCCCGAGGACTGCGACAGTGCAGGGCAGGGGAACCAGCCTACGCTAGGATAAGAGACATTCCTGAAGAAATGAGCCACAAAGGAGGGCTAGAAAATTCCAGAAAGTGGGAGCCCCTGATGGAAAGCGGGAAGGCTTTCCATCTTTAAGAAGTTGAAAGGCCAAGATGGTAAAACATAAAAAGGAGAAAGAAACAGCATGGCGGGAGCTGGAAGCAGCATCCCTTATACCAAGTGCTGCCCTGGGTGGTCGGCTCTTTGCTGCCCTTCTGACCACATCTCCTTTCACTGCTCCGTCACCGGGCTCAACGTGCCCCCCAAGATGCCTGTGGGCTCCCCCTTGATTTGTACCTGCCACGTCCCTGATTCTCAATGGCCCGTTCCCGCTCCTCCTCTGTTCTTGCACAGACGTCACCTCTCAGTGAGACGACGTGTGGAGCAAAGTGGCTCCCTGAGCCTCCCGATACCCAGGCCTAAACTGCTACCCTGCTGCACCTGCCTCCCAGTGTGCTCCGTGATTCCCCCATGCCCTGTTTGGGCCTGACTTTCCTGGGAATGTCATCTCTGCCAGGCAGGGATGCGTCTCTGTTTGCTCACAATGTAGCCCTGGTGGCTAGAACAGTGCATGGACCTCAGGGCACACTTTTTTGCGCAGAGTGGAATGGAGAGTCATCAGGGAATGTCAGGCAGAATTGTGGCACGCGAAATGTGCATGGACACAGCTCTCAACCTGCAGGGAGATGGAGACTGAGGGGACCCGGCTTGGGTGACCAGTTGGGGCTGGAGGCTGCAGACACGGAGGGGGCCACAGGGGCATTGTTGGCTGCACAAGGAATTTTCAGGCTTCCAGGCAAAAGCAACCCCTGTTGAAAAATCAAGTGAGCTCCGGGGAAGAAGGCCAGAAATCACAGCTGGAGGCCCCGCCCCCACTGGCTGGCGAGGACCCACCTCTGAGGCAGAGGCGGGAAGCTTTCAACAATGGGAGGATCATAGACGGAGAAGTCTGAGTCCGTGCTGGTGTAGCCGCATGAAACCCTTGAAGACAAAGCCGAGGAGTGCCAGCCAGTGTCAGCAGAGGGACCTGGGCTCCATTGGGGCACAAGCTCACTGGATAGGAATGGGCACAAGGTTCCTCCCTGGGGCTGAGGGGGCCCGTCACAGAGAAACGAGGCGGAGGGGCCTGGCAAGCGGGCTCTCAGAGATCTGAGACTCTGGGGGGCGGGGGCAGAGCCAGCTTCAGCTCTTGGGGACTTTCTCAGGCAGGATGGCTTCTCCTCCCTGGAAGCCAGGTTGGTTTCCACGATCCGTTTCGCATTAAAATCCATGGTGGAAGCCGGGCTCGGTGGCTCAGCCTGTAATCCCGCGCCTTTGGGAAGCTGAGGTGAGTGGATTGCCTGAGCCCATGGGTTCGAGACCCGCCTGGGCAGCGAGACCTCATCTCTACAATAAATAAAAAATCAGCTGGGCATGGTAGCACATGCATGTAATTCCAGCTACTTGGAAGGCTGAGGCGGAAGGATCGCCGGAGCCCGGCAGGTCGAGGCTGCGGTGGCCAGGAGCGGCCACTGCACTCCAGTCTGGGCGGCAGAGTGAGACTCCAACTCAAAAAAAAAAAAAATCCCTGGTGGTGATGGGGGTGTTTTCCAGCCTGGTGGGGACAACCGCTTCACAACGTAGACGCGTTTCAAAACATGTCCTTTGTCCTAGATATCCACAACTTTCACATCTCAAAAATATTAAAATAAAAATAAGGAAACATTTTAAATTAAAACCCCCACCCACATGGCAACCATCGCCGCCCTGTCCCTGGATGTTGAGGGACCCAGGCCTTCACTGTACGCTGTCCTGAGAGAGGGGTTGCTGGGACAGACGTGGGCTTCTGTAACGGGAAATCCATCAGCAAGAGACAGAAGCTCGGCGTCTGTGTGGTTGAATCACCGGCACATACCAGCTCTCAGGGGAAATTGTTCTATGCTGTAGAGAAAAATAGCGTGGGACCGTGGATGTTTCACGACCACTGGATCTTCTTAGACTCCTTCTCAGGGTCAGACCGATTTCTCCACAGACAATAATTGAGAGACTTTTACTCAGCGGTTCTCCAGGGTGGTGTACTAGGGCTTAGGGGTCTTCCGAGACCTGTCAAAGCATCTGCAAGACCAAAGCTATTTACAAGCGAGTTGGGCTAAGGCTCATGCACCTGTGACCTGTGGTCACCTGGACTCTGTACTTGGAAGCCCTGTGCTAGCTTCCATGTCTGGCTGTTAAAGTCTTCACGTTCTTGATAAGTCTTGAAGAAGGAGCCCTGAATTTTCATTTCGCACCGAGTCCTGAAAATTAGGTAGTGGGTCCTGATGATAGAACGGAGATGCACGTCTTGGTGGACACAGTTCTAGAAGGGCCCAGGCTTTCCACCCGCCCACTGTGCACACCCTGTGGAGTCTCTTCGCTCTGAGTAGGAGCTAGCACCAGCGAATGTGGGCACGTGCAGCTCCCAAGACAATGTTAAGTGGCAGAGGACACATGACACACGCGATCAAGGCCCCAGATCCATTGGCTTTGAATTAGTCCAGGAGAGATTGTCTGGCATGGGCCACGCCTCATCCGATACACCCTGAAGGCAGAGGTGTCCCTTGAGTGCTCTCCGAAGGGGAAGCAAGTAGCCCTGACTAGGGCCATCTCCACAGAGGGCGGTGTCTGGGAGCCAGGGGCCATCCCAGCTGAAGGCTCTCGAGAACAAAGGGCCCTTGGTCATGCTCCCAAGGAAATGAGACCTGCCAAGCACCCAAGCAACATGGATGAGCCTTGGGCGCTGGTGGGACTCACAGCCCCAGGGATGTTTCGGTGGCCGCTGCGTATGACCTGCAGAGGGTGTGGATAAGCCACCGCCAGACTCCTGACCCACGTAAGCTGTGAGACAGCAAATGTGAGTCGTGTTCGGCTGCTACACACATGGTGATCAGCAATGCAGCAGTGGAAAGGCAATTGCATACATGCTCTGCACTGCGTTGACATCTGCACTGACGGTGCCTCAGAGCAAGCCAAGGTTGTGGCACCTAACGGTGCCTGTGGCTACTGCATTGGTTCTTACCAAGTGCTTGCAGGAAAGAACAGCCTCTTTCACTTAAGAATGTTCCGGATGAAGTATTAGAATTTGACCCTTGCACGTGCCTTCCTTACATCCCGTGTGACTGTGGGGTGTGTATGGAGCCATCTGTCACAAACCCAGGGACCTAGCACCCAGGGGACTGCGTGTGAGACTGCTTAGGTTAGAGCCTGAGTTAACCACCTTCCACGAAATGCCATCTTTGTCTGAAAGGATGCTTAACGCACAGTGGTTGTCACACTTGGTCATTTCACAGACATTATCTCAAAAACATTACTTCAAAGAAATTACATGGCAGTGTGTGTTGCCAATCCTAAAAATGAGCATTCAGGTGAATATTTAAATGTTGCAAAACTTACACCTGCCACTATGAGCTTGAAATATTCTAATCCTCACAGACTTATCCGATGAGATTTGTGCTGACATTAACAAGTGTGATTTCTAAAAATATTGTCTGATAAAATTTGTCAGCATTTGGAAGATCTGCATAATATATTGAACCAATATTTTCTCCAGTGATAGAGCCCAAGAGTCCAAAGTCAAGCCTTCAAGCAGACGGGTGGATTTTAATGGAGCAGAAGAGAAAAGGTGACTGATACGGCTTCTGATTCCACAACTAAACGTGAAGAAAATGCCGCTTGGCAGGGGCGAAATACTGCCGGGGTGGGTGGGCATTACATCCCTAAGGGTACCTGATCTCAAATCAGGCGAAATGGAGACCAAAGGGAGGCCCAAACTTTACCTGGATGATGATCACTTGTATCCTTAGTCCTGAATTTTGTGCCCCACATCTTTAAAATTAAAGAAAAGGAAAACTAAATACAACGATGCATGAGAAAAAAGAAAAAGAAAATGCCACTTGTTAAGTCTTGCCACAGCCACAAAGAACATGCACAGTCATTTGAAAAGTCTGTGGAGAGACTCATCCCTTTCCCACCGATGTCTGGGTGGGGCTGGACTTTTTTCACACTTTACTCAAAACAACATATTGCAAGAGATTGAAAGAAGAAGCAGTTGGGAGAGTCCAGCGGTCTTCTAATTGAGCCAGACGTTGAAGACAATTGAAAAATTGTGGCACAATGCCACTGTCCTCACTCCTTGTGAAGACATATAGTTCCTTCCTCCCAGACAGTCCCTAACTCACGATGGTTCAACTCAAGAATTTTTGACTTTAGGATGATGGGAAGGTGATACGCCTTCAGTGGAAGCCAGGCTTCTGTTCTGTTTATCACTTTCAGTGCAGCATTCAATGATGTACATGAGAAATTCAACACTTTATTATAAAATAGGCCTTATGGCAGCTGATTTTACTCCGCTGTCGGCTCATGTAAATGTTCAGAGCACGTTGACGGTAGCTATGCTGAGCGGTGATGTTCCGTGGGTTAGGGGTATTAAATGCATGTGGACTTAAGGTATTTTCTGCTTACGATAGGGCATAACCCCACTGTAAGTCAAGGAGCATCTGTTAATGGGTTTGTGATAATTATTTGTAAACTAAAGTGTAGATGTAAAGCTTTTTCTATGTTTAATTTCTAGTCTGATAAATCAATAAATATGCCCCACAGAAACAAAAGCTTTTTGTTTTTCAATGATTTTTTAAGGGTGTAAAAGAGTCTGTAGACGAAAAAGTTTGAGAGCCGCTGATGTGATGTGACCACAGTGCTTTGGGGTGGATGGGAGAGGGGGAGATTCATGTTGGTCAAAGAGCGGACTGTGAGCGGTTGAATTGTGTCCCCTCAGATACATATGTTGAAGTCCTAGCCCTCGGTAGCTGTGAATGTGACCTTGTTTGAAAATAGAGTCTTTGCAGAGCTATCAAGTTAGAACGAGGTCATTCAGGTGAGCTCTGATCTGTGTGACTGGTGTCCTTACAAAAGGGGAAAGGTGGACCCAGAGACAGACACAGGAGGAAGGTGACGTGGGAGCAGGCACTGCCCACAAGCAGAGGCGAGCCCAGGGTCACCGCAAATACCAGACACCGGGAGAGGCCAGGAGACATGCCCCCCAGAGCGTCAGGGAAGCATGGCCCTGGGACTCCACGGTTTTGGACTTCAGGACTTCCAGAATGGAAGACAAGAAATGTCTGTGGTTCTAAGCCCCCTGGTTTGTGGTTCTTTGATCTGGCTGCCCTGGGACTGCATCATGGCTCTGAGCTCTCCCCTGAGTGACGTCACAGTCACGGTTTTTGGGATTGATGGGAGTGGGTGACATTCTATGCACCCTGCACATTGGGCAGCCGTGCATCAGAGGTGTCAGCTTGCCCATGTCCAAGTTTTCCCTGTTTCCTCATGCTGCCTCAGGGATGGTGGGTCTGCCCGAGACCTGGTCATCACAGGCCTAAGATTGACTTTGGCTAAAAACTCTCAGTTTGTCGAAGCAGAGTTTATCCTTTAATTGTGGCACTCAGACAAAGGGGACAGTAACTGACTGATCCTACTGGCCCAGTATGGACCCGCAGAGTCAGTCGTCATGACTGTTATTGCTGCTTGTCGAGTCGACAATGCCATCCTCCATTTTGTCTTTGAAGACGATGATGCAACCCAGCGAGTGGCCACAGGGTACCCCCTGCCCGTGGTGACCAGATAGAAACAGAAACTGCCGGGCTGTCCCGGGGCTCTGCAGACACAGAATCTGGTTGGAGGGCACCGGAGAAACCAGCGGAAGAGGCGGTGGGAGTTGCACTAACAGCAGCGTGTGGAGTTTGCCCGGGACGTTTAGAAGCGTCGCGAGTGGGTTTCCCCACTCAGCCATGCCAGGACCTCGCGGAGGACAGGTGTGTTCACCGGGCAGAGGCCCCAGCCGCCAGGCGTTGAGGACTGACCTGTGATCGAATCCCAGGTGTGTGTCCCCCTGAACATGCTGTTCAGGAACTGGGCAAATCCCGTTGGAGTGTGTTCACCCAGACATAGGTCAGGGGTTCTTCTGCCCACTCGGAACTTTTGGGGGCACCGCCACCTTCCTCCCTAGCCCTCGTCTGAGGAACGTGGAGTGTTCGTTGCCTTGTCTTTCTTTTCCCCCAAGAAAGGTTTCCTTCAAGCAAGATTCTGAAAATCTTCTGGATTTATCTGTTAATGGTTCTCTTTAGGGGAAGGCAGTCTGTGCTTTTCACTGGGACAAAAATCTCATCAAACGTACCTCCAGAGTGTGTCCGTCCGATGACCAACTGCCAATAATCTGGAAGGAGGTGAAGAGCTCACTGTTCATAAAGGAGCCTCTTTCCTCCGTCTGTGGAAACAACAGCCCAGCCCATGGCGCATACAGGCTGGGAGAGGAAATGGCCCCCAAGAAACTCATACTTGCTGGGAATGTCCACCTCTCCGGCTTTTATTCTACATAAGTTCACCCAAATTATGATGGAGGGGAGGAATGGAGTTTATTTATAAAATATTGTGTATCTATCCCTCCATGTTTAAACCTCAGTCTCCTTCCAAGAGTTCTCCACTGGACGAAATACACTGAGACGCTTTTTCCACTGCTCAAAGCAGTTCTTGGACTTGTCCGTTTTGATGCCTTTTAGTGCTTCTGCTGTTTTTGGTGTCACCTCCTCCACGTTGGTAAAACTTTTCCCTTTGAGGACATTTTTAATCCAGGGAAACAAAAAAAGGTCACTCAGGGTGAGATGGGGTGAGTAGGGCGGTTCAGGCACGGGGGCCGTGCTGGTTTTGGGCAAAAACCGCTGAACACTCAGTTCAGTGCGGTATGAGCAGGTGTGTTGTCATGATGGAAGAACCAGTCACCTGCTTGCCACAACTCGGGATGTTTCTTCTGCAAATCACGGCACAACCTTCTCAAATCACCCAGATAAAACCACTGGTGGGCCGTTTGATCTGGAGGAACAAATTCTGAGTATTCTAAAGGGGCCTGCCCGCCAAAAGATGATTCCAGGATTTTGCCCCCCGGCCCTTGTAGATGACGCCCAAAACTCAGGTCCGCGGCTCAGAACAATGGAATCTTAGCCTGGGAAGCAGGACCCAGAGGAGAAACGTGGCTGCCCTTAATTCTTCTCCAAATGGTTGCCCGTACCTGGCTCTGGGGAGGCAGACGCCCCGGGCCCTGCACCAGCCTGACTCCATGGCGTGGAGGCCGGTGGCTCCTTCTCCTGCCAGGCTCCACTCAACAGAGCATTTCGTGATTACTCGCATGGCGGCAGGCCTGGAGATAAGCCGGGGTGGGGGAAATAATAAGCAATTGATTAAAATTGGAGAAGCCGGTTGATGAGATGGTTTTCCCTGGCGATTTGTGTTAAGTGCAGAAAATCAAGCCGTCCTTTTGTGTCGTAACCGAGCCCCTCTCGTGGTAGACAAAACATTTGCACACCCAACAATTAACCTGCAGAAGATCGGGCCGACTCGGTGATCCGGAGTGCAGGTGACCCAGCCACAGGGTCAGCCGGCTCCTCCATCCCCCTCCTTCTGGTCCCTGCTTGACACCACCTCCAATCACGAGAGCCAGCCCCGTAGGCCTGTGTTGGCAGCGTGCGTCTAGAAGGCGCTGCGTAAGGCTGTGTCTACTCATTCCTTCCCTGCCCCGCTCCCTGTGTGATTACATTGAGAACGGAGGCTGAGAGAGACTAGGCAGGCACACAGGGAGTGTCCTGTCCCCCGAGAGCTGACCCCGCAATCTCGGCTTTGAGGTTCACGCGGGGCTTTTCCGTGTGGCTACTTCCTTTGACAGAAAGACCAAAAAAAAGAAGGAAGACAAGAAAAGGAAACTCAAACTTCCCCATTCGGACATTGGCACAGTCTTTGCTTTGGCACTTGCTGGTCATCTCTGCATATCAAAGCTGGCATCTTAGCTCGTCCGTCAGTTTCAGCCACTGGTTCTAGCTTTGCTAGAGACAGAAGCTAGAACCGGCCGTACATTTGGGCATCACGTGTTTGTCTTTGGTCGAAGGTAAACGTTTCTAGAACAGGTGAAGAGGAGAGAGGATGCCGTATCTACAAGGAGAGCTTGGGGTATCCATTGCGGGTGAGCCCAGTTTCTGGCCACCTGGAGACTAAGACACCATGGATGCAATTCCACCAGATGGTTGGCATGTCTTAGCCTTGAAACAGCCTTTTATCTAACCAGGGGATGACAGTCAGGAATAACGGGGCACGGGCTCCTCTGGGCCTTCAAAGCCTCTTACTGTGGAGGCCGAGGTTCAAACTGCTGACCCCCAGATAAACAGGAACTGAAAGCCTGCCCCCACGACTTGTGGGTGAGAACAGTGGCGGCTTCACTCTTTGGGACCCAAACCAAGTTCTGATGTAGCGATTGTCACCAACCTGAGTGGGTCTCGGCTAGCAACATCATTCTGTCATCGCTGGCTGGTTTTACCCAGGAGTGCTTGGCCCTAGGTTGAAGGACTTGTGCTCTTCTGACTCAACTCAAATGGGGGACATTGGTGAGACGGTGCACCTTGTCACCTGGGCTGAGACAAGCCCTCCCTGTGGGCCTTCTGGCATGATCTGCGGGTCAGGAAAGGTCTACCTTCAGTGAGATACCTGATTTCAGTTAGTGTAGAAGAAAGCTAAATAATAGAGCACTTGTTTATTTATTTATTTGCTTTATTTCAATAGCTTTAGGGCAGGCACATCTAACCTGTGGCCCATGGGCCACATGTGGCCTGGGACAGCAAGTCATGTGGCCCTACGTCTTTTTTTTAGTTGGAATCTCACTCTGTCACCATGGCTGGAGTGCCGTGGCATGCTCACGGCCACTGCAGCCTCAACCTGCTGGGCTCAGGTGATCCTTCTGCCTCAGCCTTCCAAGTAGCTGGAACTACAGGCGTGTGCCACCATGCCTGACTAATTTTTTTGCTTTATTGTAGAGACGAGGTCTCGCCAAGTTGTCCAGGCTGGTCTTGAACCCCTGGACTCAGACAATCCTCCCGCCTCCACCTCTCAAACCTCTGGGATTGCAGGTGTGAGACACCGCGCCGGGCTAGCCCCACATCTTTTAACTTCATCTTCAGACAAACGTTTCTGAGGAACTCCCTGAGAAATCTTAATGTGTACTAACTGCATTATATAATTTATGTGCAGTCCAAGACAATTCCTCTTCACTCGAAGCCAGAAGCTCAGACATCCCTGCTTGAGGGTCTACAAATAGGGGCATGGACAGTTTGGGTCTGGGCGCTTAGGGTGCTTCAGAGGCATCCTGGGAGGGCAGTGCATGTCTCAGGTTCACAACATGACTCTGCCTACACTTTATTTCTTGAGCCTCAAGTGTCACTGACAGACTCAGCCCAGGTGCCTTCCTAGTCTAGTAACTCAGAACATGTGAGACAATCTTATCCCACAAAGGCCTCTCCTGGACAAAAGAAGGAAGTTGGCAAAGGGTGCGAAGGCCTTCCCTTGGACTTTCCAGGTGGTATTTCGTGATGAGGACTTTGCTGGACACAGTGACGCCCTCGTGTAGAGTGTGATGGGTGGGGATGTGAATTTGGGCAAAGATTCCGTTCTTGACGGGGCTGGAGGCTTTCCCAACCACAGGAAACTGCATGAGGAAGCACAGGAAATAGCTGAGGCTGGAGCCAGCGTGGGGGAAAGAGAAGTGTAGCCAAGGCAGCACCTGGGCCTGGATGAAGGAGCCTGGGGACCGGGAGGTGGCGGGAAGGAAAGACAGCCGGTGACAGGGAGCTCAGACATGACAGGGCCATGTTGTGTGGTGTAGATAGGGACATGAATAGGACCCAGGGGGGAAACTAGTACATAGGGCCACACCATGTGCTGTAGACTGGGACGTGAGTCCAACCCAGATGTGAAACTAATATGTAGGGCCACACTGTATGGTGCAGAGGCGGGATGTGAGTTCAAACCCAGGCATGAAACTCGCATGCAGGGCCACGCTGTGTGGTGTAGATGGGGATGTGAGTCACACTCAGACGTGAAGCTAATAGATCGGGCCGCGTCGTGTGGTGTGGACACAGGATGCAAGTCACACCCTTCTAGGATGGGTGTCCAAGGTCAGAGAGCTGAACCACAGCTTCCGGGGTCACAGGGAAATACCTTCCATGGGGCAGCGGCCCCAGCATGCCATGAGCAGCTCAGCTCTGAAGCCCAGGGCCAGTGGTCAGCTCCAAGGAACAGACAGTCCTGGAGATGCAGGAGAAAAGCGGTGATGCGGGACCCAGAGAGCCAAGGGACAGGGGAACTGTCGGGAAACGTGGGGTTTGCCTTCATGATGAAACCTGGGAAGGAGGGTGGATCGCCACGGCCCAGCATGGACAGTGGGATGGCAGAAAGGGGAGTGTCCTAGGCCAGTGAGCGGGGGAAAGCTCTACTGGGGAGACGCTTTCTTTCCCAGGACAACAGCAAGTAGGCGGGGGATGGATCCCTCTAAGTAGCCTGCGTCCTGTGTCTCTGCATCTTGTCATGTAAATCCACTGCTGACCGTACCTTCTTCCGGGAGATTCATCCTGTTCTTTCATCCCCATCTCAGCCCGACCTCATGCTCCGCCTTGGGCCCGTGGGTTCCCACGCAGCAGTGGGAGGGGGCTGAGGGCCGGCAGGGGCAGTGAGCCCTGATCAGTCATTGGGTGAATGACCAGACACACGATGGCGTAGACGCCCCCACATCCCCGTCTCCTGCCTGTGCGCTGTGGCCATGCACGGCGACCTCTCGGGAAAGTCTGCTCACTGAAGCTCAGGACAGACACGGGCACCGCCCAGTCACCCCAGGTCCTCTCCCGGGTGTGTGGGAGAATTGTGCTTCTCCGTGAAGTGAGGCTCAGACTGGGGACGTGTGTAGACCGGTGGACACGTGTCGCTTCTGAAGGGCCATGTTGAGGCTCTGGGGGGCGTGGGAGTGGCCACGCTGCCCCCGCCATCTTGGTGGTCAGGAGGCTTTGGCTGACACGGAGCCAGTGTGAGACCCAGGCTTTCAGAGGCTCGGCCGGCATGTGGCATGTGGCGCTCGGCCCCATGGGTCCTCTCAGAACCGAACGTTTGACGTCGGGGGTTACCACCCCATAACCGTGCCCACCCTGGCCACAACAAAGTATCCATTGCCAATTTCCCTTTGGTCAGGACACGTCTGCAGTGAGTTTCTCCTGAGCTCACTTGAGGCAGGCCTGGGGCTGGAGTCAGACCAGGTGGGAAGACCTCCCGGAAAGAGAGTCGTGGTGTTTCATCAAAATCTGCCCAGATTGGGTCCCTGTGCCCATTTGATGAAGAAACCCTCACGGCCACTCCTGGCCTCCGGGGGTCATGCTTACATCTAGGGCCACCCCAGGCAGTGGGCAGTAATGCTGCACACCCGGAAGCACTGGCTGCACGTTGCGTCCCTGTGAGCAGAGGGCATGGGTGCGGGCCATTCCCCAGTGGCAGGAGGGTGTCATTCTCGCTGAGGGCAGTACCTGTGTCGGGGACCATGCACAGGCATGACGGGCACGTCAGCTCCCACCAGGCACCCCGTGGTGGTGGCAGGGCCGTAGGGACGTGCCGCTCAGACCCTGAATGTGGCCTGGTGGTCTCCATGCATATTCCCACCTGGAGGAGATGAGGCTCAAATCCTAGACTAACACTGGGAGTGCAGCTGCCAGGTTCCCAGGCATCGAGCTTGAAGTCAGACCTCCGTGCACCCTAATGGCCAACTGTCTTGCGAGGAAAAGACGCTTCCCACTGCCTGGACTTGCAGAGATGCCCGGGAAGGAGGCGGACCTCCCGACGGGCCTCCTTCTCCGGCCTCTGAGCTGGAGCCCCAGCCCGCTCTGGTCAGTCTCATAGACGCTGAGTGTCCTGCTTTCCCTGGAGATGAGGCTGTGGTGTTCTGGGGTCGTGGATTACAGGACGGAGACCCTGGGGTCAGCTCTGCCGCCTGCCTCTCTGGCCGTGGACGGGACATGTCTTCCGAATTCACGTCCTCGTCTGCGACGGGGAGGGGGAGACTTGTGAGCCCCTGGGCCCCAGGGATGACGCGTGTGCATGTCCTCAGTGCTCTGTCTCCTGGGTGTGTGCTCTCGGCACAGAAGCTCCAGGCCGGCCCGATCTGCTGCAGGACTGATGAGGCTCCCAGCTCCATCAGCCTCTGGTGGAGCCAGGCAACCCTGTCCCCGACAGACAGGCCAGCCTGCCGGTCAGTCTCCAGTGGCCCCTCTCGCAGCCTTGGCTTTCATTAAGACCCACTCCGGGCAGGGCCCTCCTCTGGATCTCTGCATCACCGTTCTGGCTGGCAGCTGCCCTGGGAGCCTTGAGACAATGGTGGAGGCCGTCCCCGAGCAGGTACCTTGCCTTCTCTCCCCGGGGATGCCCAGGAGCATTTCTGGAAGGGTGGGGACAGAGCGGTCCCTCCCATCAGACCCTCCGCCTTCCCCTTGCACTCAGCCTGCGACCTCCGAAGGGTCAGGATGGCCTTGGCTGGGCTCACCTGTGCCTCCACCCCCACCCTTGTTTCGGTGTCATAAGCACCCGACGCTGACTCCCAAAAGCATTTGTGTTTTTGTCTTTCTCTCGTTCCTGCTGACACGTCACCCTCAGATCCAGGCAAGGCCTGTCATGTCCCCCACCAGGAGTGACGGCCTAAATGGCCATGCAACCGCCAAACCCTGCCTCCCCGCAGCCTCCGCGGCGAGGTTTGCTCTCACTCAGTGAGCAATGCCGTGCTCCTTCTGAGGGGTCCCTGTTGGCCGTGTCGCGAGGAAGGGGCACTGTGCACCCGGGACACTGGGCTGGAAGTCGGAGGAGCGGACGGCTTGCAGGGAGGCACGTCCTGGTGGGTGCAGCCAGCAGTGGAGCCCACGACCACCTTGACCACACCCCCCGCATTATGTCAGGCTGCGTTCGGGCACTCTCCCTGCACCACTGAGAAACGACTCAACATGTTAAGAAAGAGATTTCCAGCTCATGATGCTGTTGGCTGATTTTTAAAAAATTATTGAAAGAATCTGTATGTATTAACGCAAACATTAACAAAACACTCATGTGCGGCATAATTACTCATGAGGCACTTGCAGGACGCGAGCAGGTGGGTGGATGAGAATTCCACATCAGCCCACGACACTTGCACCCACCACGAGATGCGCCTGTGAATCGATAACCGCTTGACGGGTTGGAAGGGGCAGGGAGGAGGCACAGCTGTGGGCCTCGGAGGAGGGACATTTCTGGTCGATAGCGGCTCGCCACCCATGGGGTACACTGGAGGTTTGAACGGTGCACAGACATGCTCTCCCGTAGCTGCCTCCTGCTGGAAGGGAAGGAAACCCCATGGCAGGGAGTGGCCCCTACACCAAGAGGCCCTCAGGAGTGTGTGTGGATCCAGGAGTGCGTCCAGGGGTGGGGAAGCTGGCACTAACCTTTACTGGTGGGCATGGTGTCTTCCAGCCAGCCATGGCCTGCACATGAAAATAGTGAACAGTGGGGAACATTCCCTTAATCTGCGTACAACCCAGGGCACAAACAGTGGGTGTCAAAAGACTTCATAAGGCGGGGTACAGAGCTCACACCTGTCATCTCAGTGCTTTGGGAGGCTGAGGAAGGAGGATCGCTTGAGCCCAGGGGTTCAAAACCAGCCTGGGCACCATAGCGAGATCCCATCTCTACACAAAATTAAAAATGAGCCAGAGGTGGTGGCACACCTGCAGAAGTCAAGACTGCGGCGAGCTATGACGGCGCCACGGCACTCCAGTCTGGGCGACAGAGCGAGACCCTGTCTCTAAAAAAGCAAATACATAAATGGACAAACAACATTTTGTCATAAAAATCCTATCAGAGTGAACACCCCCTGAGGCCTCCGCGCGTGCCACTTGTCGGGTCCGAGGCCTTTGTGCACGGACTTGCTTGTGACTTGCCGTGACTCGGTGGCATGTCTTTCTGGCTGATCCTGCAGTGAAGCGATCTGGAATGAATGGGTTTGCCACAGAACCTCGGGGGGTTGGCAGAACTGGGGATTGTGGAGGGACTCCTTCACGACTGACAACCTCCACGGGCCCCGCTGCCCTTCCTGGAGGCTGGAGGCTGCCCGCAGCCTCCGTGTGATGGGCCAGTGGGGCCTCCCAGCTGGCAGTGGAAGCCCTCGCGCTCCTCTGAGCCCGGATCCTGCGGGAGTACGTTGCAGACACTGCGCAGAGGTGGCAGCAGGTGCGGGCCTCGTCCCTTTCCTCGTGAGGAGCACGTGAACCAGGCAGCAAGGAAGCCAGCATGTCTGCGCGTCTGCGGGTGTTGGAGGCACCTGGGGACGCGAGTCTCTCCAGGAGGCGGGATGGAATGTTCTGGATGAGGCAGGCGTATCCCCTCAAAGACACGGGAGGACCCCTGGGGCCCAGAACCTCAAGGCTGCCAGCAGAGCCGTGGTTGATTTTGACGGGCGCGGCAGCCAGCCTCGGCCCAGACCACAGAGAGGAGTCTCCTGGGTCAGTCTGGAGAGAGAAGATGCCCTGATATGGGACTGGCAGGCTGGCCAGGGCCAGGGCTCGGAGGGGTCTTGGGTCTCTGCCCTGAGCCTGCATGTGGAGTCTCCTGTGAGGGCAGAGACAACAGCTTGAGCGGAGAGACGGAGACCTGTTCAGGGTCCTCTTGCACGGGACCTCGAGAACTTTCTGCCCAGATCGGGACGGAGCCACAGTCGGCATCAGGGGTGTGTGTGGCCCCATTTTGCCTTGCCACGAAGGAAGGTCGAGGTTGCGGTGAGCTGTGCCCATGCGTGTACACAATTCAAAAGATACAAAAGATACAGGTGAGAACCTTCTGGAAAGCAAGTCCCCGCCTGGTCAGCGTGTGCAGCTGGTCACCTTCCCCTTTTTCAGTTAGGGTTGGAATAGAAAGCCAGGAAGGAGGCTCATTTCACGCACACTGCTGGCCTGTCCCATGAGCTGTCCAAAGCAGTCTCCTGCTGATAGACCGTTGGCTGTCTTTGACCTTCTACCTAGTGTGGCAATGGATGTCCTTGAACACACACATTTTGCACACGGGACAGTAGCTGTAAAAGATAACTTTCCTGAAGCAGAATTCTGGGTGGAAAAGAATGTGTTGCATGTGTGTGTGTGTGTGTGTGTGTGTCTGTGTGTGTTTTGTTCGTTTGTTTGGTTTTGCCTTTGAGTCATGTTCTCATGCTGTCATCCCAGCTGGAGTGCAGTGGCATGCTCACAGCATGCAGCAGCCTTGTTCTCCTGGGCTCAGGTAATCCTTCCACTCCAGCCTCCTGAGTAGCTGGGACTACAGGCGTATATCCCCACACCTGGCTAATTTTTTAATTTTTTTTTTTGTAGAGATGAGGTCTGGCTATGTTGCCCAGCCTGGTCTCAAACTCCTGGGCTCAAGCAATCCTCCCACCTCAGCCTCCCAAAGTGCTGGGATTACAGGCATGAGCCACTAGGGAACTAGCTAAGGGCTCTTCTCAGGCCCTGCGAGAGAGTGTCCCGCCGCACCCCCCGAACTGCTTGATCTCTGCTGACCTGAGGGGGAAGCAATGGTGCCTCGATACAGTCTTAATCTGAGTTTCTCTTTTTGTGAGTAAAGTCAGGAGCTGTATGTTCAGAGACATCTGTATTTCACTTTCCATGAACTGTCTGCTTTATCAGATTTTTTCTATCAGATTGCTGGTCTTTTGCTTATTGGTTTGTAGAAGCCGTTTGTCTACTAGGCAAATCAGCACTTTATAATACAGATTCAAATATGTTGATTCAGTTATTTGTCTTTCCTCTCTGTCTCTATTCCTTTTGGCAATTCAAAAATTTCAGATTTTTTACGAGGCAGCAGAGTTCTCAAGCGTGACATCCAAAGCACAATCTGTAAAAAGAGGAAAAAAATGATAAATTGAAGACCACCAAAATAAAAAACTTGTGCCCTTCAAAGGACACCATTCAGACAATGTAAAGGCAAGCTGCAGCCTGGAAGAAATGTTTGCAAATCATATATCTGATTTAAAAAGAGACTTGCATTCAGAATCTATACAGAACACTTAAATGTAATAAAAGACAAATGACGCAGTGAAAAATGGGCAAAATCTTTCAACAGACATTTCACCAGGGAAGATGCAATAATGGCCAAAGAGGACTTTAAAAGATGCTTAGTGTCAGGGAAATGCAAATCGGAATGCAAGAAGACGCGGCTGCAGCCAGTAGGATGGCTGAGATAGTACTAGCTTTTAAAGAAAGGATGTGAGGAAACTGGGACCCTCCTGGGTTGATGGTGGAGACAGAGAAAGGCCCAGCCACGTGGGAAAACCCCTCGGCAATTCCTTCCGCAAGTTGAACACAAGTTATGTGGCCCAACACTTCCAGGCACCCCTGGGTGTGTTTTTCCCAAGAGGAGCGGAAGTGTGTGTCCACACAATGACTTGTGCACGATGTTCACAGCGTTTTTATTTTTGCAGCCCAGATGGCGAAGTACCCAAATGTCCACCAACCAATGCATGGATTGAACAAACTTGGTCTATCCCTACAGCAGAAGACTACTAAGGTATAGAAAGAAACAAACTAATGATATTTGCAACGACACGGATACATCTTGAAGTAATTCTACTGGGTGAAAGAAATGTGACGGAATTGCGTATGTGCGCTGTATGACTCTGTGGATAGAACACTCCGGGAAAAAGCAGATAGAAGGCAGATCGGGGTTTTCCCAGGGGTGAGGGAGGGTGTGGAACAAGGGTGGGAGACAACCGTGCGGGGCAAGGGAGGTGTTTATTAGCTCGGCTGTGCTGGTGGGCTTATAAGTGTATTCATCCATATGTACAAGCTAACAAATATCCATGTTATTTAGTGGAGGTTATTGTATATCAAATATGTCTTAGTAAAGCTGTTCAAAAAATGGGAAATTTGTATGTAGCAGCGATCATTTATTTCAAGGATTCTAGATTTTATGACATTATTTTCTCACTCTGATTATTTTTTTAAAATCGATCTTTTTATCTTCTAGTATTCTTTTGTACAGCTAGGCAAAGACTCCTCAGGCATGACATCTGGGATGGCTTCATTTTCCACCTGGATATAATTGACCCATCCAAAATTTGGGTACACAGTATAAAGCAGAAATCTGGTTTTTCGTTTTTTGTTTTTTCTTAGTTGGGCTAACATTGTTCCTTAAAACTTCATCTTTTCTGCTGAAATGTCATCTTTATCAAGTAGTCAATTCTTGTGTATATTTGGTTCTGTTTCTGGACTTTAAAAAAGTCTTTCTGTCTGTCTCTTCTTGTGCCAGTACCATGCCGTTTCAATGGCTGCAGCTTTTACAATGCATCTTCATGTTTACTATGGAAGGGCTAATCGTTCCTTTGCTATTTTCGATTCTCAGTACCTCTCTGAGTGTTCTTGCTGATTTACCCTTCCATGTGAAATTCAGAGCTAACACACTTAGTTCAGAAGATCTCGCCTGTGCCTTTCTGGAAGGTGGTTTTCCAGTGAGCACATTAGATGGTATAGACTACATCATGGACAACTGACAGCTTCCTGGTCTTGAATCCTTCTGGTTTAGCATCTGGTTGCTTTCCTGTTTATTTAAGTCTCCTTCATGTCCTCCAGTAGTGTTGCTGGATCTTCGTTTCTTAAGTTTTGTTTTGTCTTAAATGGACACATAATAACTGGACATATGTACGGGGTGCAGTGTGATGTTTCAAGACATGAGTACATCGTGAAATGGCCACAGGGCAGTGAGCACATTTGTCACCTCAAACCTTGGTCAGTTCTTTGTGGGAAGAACACTCGACATCTTCTCTCCCCATCTGTGACATATGCACACACCTTTGTGAACCATTCTCCCCGTGTCCTGGACGCCAGGACCCATTCCCCCTTCTGACTCTAGCCTGTGCCCATCTCCCAGCCTCTACTCTGCCTCCTGCCCTGTACCGTGTGTAGCCTCCGTTTTCAAGAGCCTCCCTGTCTTTCCACACATGCCTTGGTGTCTGAGGCAAGGGTGAGCCATGGATGTGCAGGTGGTCAGGTCAGAAAGGAACCCCGGGCCCACCTCTTCTGGAGTCAAGGCAAAGGAGGTTGGAAGAGGAGAAGTCCCGACCTCATTTGGCGCCACCCGAGGCAGGACCAGTGGAGGGCCTGGCTGCAGTGGAGCAGGTGCCAGACCCCTCCAGCATCCGGGAAGCCGATGGGCCCGGGCGTCCAGACCACCCCGAAGGTGCTCCAGGGGGCAGGCTGACCTCATCTGTGACCGAGCCATGCCATGTGGACCCAGCGTGGCACAGGGAGCAGGAAGGGGAGTCACTACAATCAGGGAGACAGAAGAGCCCCCCTCAGCTGTATCAGAGCTCTGCCTATTCCAAGGAGTGGCCCTCCTGAGCACAGGAAGCTAAAAGGGAAAAGACTGAATGAGAACAAAACCAGACATTTCTAATTCTCGGAATTGCTGACATGTCTCAGAAGATCCCACCAGGCACCACACGCCGTTCCTGGTGAGCGGCCCTGTGCCCATCTTGCTGACTCCACGGAAGCCCAGATACACAAAGCTCTCAGAGGAAGGGTCGAAGAGCAGTGACAAGCTTGGGATCTGTGTCATCATCCCTTAGAAGGCAGCTCATCCTCCTGGGCCCCATGCCGTCAGCATCACGGTGCCAAGCATGGTCACGATCCTGTCAGGCTCCGATCGGGTTTGCTTCTAAAGCCACAGACTGTCCTATGAAGTGGGCTCCATCAATGGTCCAGCCACCATTCTCTCTCCCCCCACCCTCCCTGAAATTCACCCACCCCCTCATATTGTTCTCCCTTACCCAGAGGGATGAAGTGTGTGGAGTTAAGAGTATGAGAGTCCGTCTCCTATGCGCTGCCTCCGGGCCAGGGACCCTGGGTTCTCTCTTAGCAGTCGGAACTGCAGCACAACTGATAAAATTCTGAAGCCAGAAGTGACCTTGAGGAAGCCTTTAGTCCCATCTCTTGCCTCACAGAGTAGAGGGACTCGGCAGACAGTCCCAAGTCCCACCACAGTGGCTTTATCCTATTTCTCTAATGAGGTTTTAGAAGGGGTCATTATTCTTCTGAGCCAACTGAGAGTTGCTCTCATGAGCACTGCACAAAAAGAGGTCACCGGCTGGAAGGGCAGAGACCTTGGCCACTACCACCGTGTTGACAAAATGCTAAATTCTGTAAAATATTTAAAGAGGGTTACTCTGAGCCAAATGTGAGTGGCCTGGGCTCGTGGCACAGTCCCAAGAGGCCCTGAGAGCATGTGCCCTAAATGGTTGAATTACAGCCTGGCTCTACCCATTTTTAGGGAGATGGAAGTTACAGGCAAGAAACACAAAGCAATACACATGAGGTTGACTTTCGTTTCACCTGCGGAAGGCGGGACATCGCCAAGCAGGAAGGAGTCAAAGATTTTCTGATTGGCAACCACAGAAAGAGTTAAACTCCATCTAAAGAATCTGAAATCAGAACAGGAAACGCTGAGTCAAGGCAGGAGGGGCTGAGGAGGACAAGTTCTTGATACGCAGCGAAGCCTCCCAGCTAGCAGTCCTCGGAGAGGTGAGATGGCAGATGTCTCAAAAGGTGTCCAGCTTCTCAGGAACCTACACAGACTCTATTCAGATGCAAATTTCCCCAAGAGATGGCTTCGCAGGGTCATCAAATATTTCTGATTTTCTTTTTTTATCTGTGACGTGACATTATGCCAGAGTCAGGTTGAGGAGTGAGCCACGTGAGATAAGGCTCATAAAAACCCACCTGATGAGGCTTTACGGTTTGCAGGGCATGACTCGTGGTGGAGTCCCTCTGCCTGTGAAGCAGTTTGTTAGAAACTGGGCAAGAGGAAGCCAAGGGAGTTGCAGGCAAGAAACACAAAGTCACACGCTTGAGGTTGACGTTGGCTTCACCGGGAAGGTGGGACACCAGCAAGCAGAAGGCTACGGATGCAGTCAATGGTTTGACTTTGGCCAGCATGTGGTCCTCAGCTGTGCTCATTTCATCACTTCTCTGCGCCGTTTCTTCTGTAGAAAAGCCTGATCGCCCCTGCCCTGCATCCCTCCAGAGCTGTGGGAGGTTCCAAGGAGCTGGGTGGGTGAAAGCATGCCCTAGGCTGGAACTTCCCAAACAAGGCCGAGGCAGGCTCACTGTTTTCTGTCTGAGGGCTTCCCAGTTGAGCCACTTGGGTGTCAGAGGCAGAGCCCAATGGGAGGAGGTCTCAGCCCGGTGCCTGGTGAAGCTGGGATCGGCCGGGCCAGGCGGGTGGGTGGGCACAGAGCACGGAGGCTTCGTTGTAGGTGGGAAAGTCCCTCTAGCCTCCTCCACTGTGCAGGGGCCTGGGATCTGTCTCCTCCGTGCGCAGGAAGGGAGAGCGGCACGGTTTCTCATCAGCGTGGTCCAGGCCAGCCCGGGAAGGCGGCTGGGCAGGCCCCACGGTCTTGGGCCACAGCCACAGCACCTGACTGCATCTCCGAAGGGAACGTGCTCACGACCTGCGTGGAGCTCAGGAGAAGCCCACACCTCCCATCGCACAGTGGACCCCACAACAAGCCCACACCTGTGCCCTAAACCTAGAATCAAAGAAAGAATAAAGTGAATAGCAAATAAAAATAATAAAAGAGTGGAGTCCAAATGATTTCAAAGCTTCATAGCGACTGAGAAGGCACAGATGAAATAAAGCTCAATGTGCAATGAACAGGTACAATTTCTTTTAAGCAAGGGGAGACTGAGACCCGTGTGCCCACAGCCCTTCTGTGACCCTCTTCCTCCCTCCAAAAAAAGGCCACCTTGACGTTGGGCGAGGTCCAGCCCTGGACTGGAGTTGACAGGAGTTGAGGCCTGCCCCACCGTGTGGGAGTGTCGTCCACACAGGTGCCTGGCCTCAACACTCCCTGGCCACTGTGAGAAGCAGCGTCCCAGGCTCCTCTGGAAGCCAGCGGCCTCAGGACCTCCAAGGAGGCTGGCACGGGAGCTCATGCTTGTAATCCCTGCCCTTTGGGAGGCTCAGGAGTTCGAGACCAGCCTGGGCAACATAACAAGACCTCGTCTCTACAAAAAATACCAAAATAAAAATAAAAATCTCCAAGGGTGTGAAGAGAAGAGAGAGGGAGGAAGGAAAAGAAGGGTGAAGGGAGGGAAGGAAGAAAGGGAGGGAGGGAGGGAGCGAAGGAAGCCCCTCCGCGAGGACGGGCTACACCTCGCAAGGGGTCTTGGGAGCCGTCGAGGTCCTCTGTGTGTGTCAACCCTTTCCTGGGTTTCAGTCCCTCAGCTCTGTCGTGGAACGTGAGTGCCAGTTACAGGCAGAAGTGCTTGTTCACTGAGGCACATAAAGATTCGTGCTGAGGATGTAATTAAAACATTGTGGGAGTTTCAAAATCATGCCTTATTAGGAGAACACACCACGTGACTCATTCAGAACGAGGCTTCCACGCTGACAGCACCATGGCTAGCGATGCATCGACCACACCCGCCTCCAGCACACTGGCTGTGTAGACACATTCCTAGAGTCATCTGGGTCCTGGTGGTGACATTTGAGAATTTCTATCTGCTCTGAGAGTGTCTGAGCACAGTGTCTCGAGCTGACTCTGGCGTTTGAAGTGCCAGCCTCGGGACACTGCAAAGAGCCTCTAAATATCATCCAGGACCATCCACACAAAGATCGACTGGACTCCCGCCTGGCAACCTTTGCTGCTGTCCTTCTGCAAATTCTGAGTTCTGAAAGTCAGAGCACTGCCCTGCCGGGTGGGGGGGTGGCTAGGGAACCCCCGAGCAGCCTGGCCAGGAGATGGGCGGTCGGCGCCCAGACCCTGCCTTCCTCGGGCCCAAGCAGGGCAAGAGAATCTGTCCTAGGAACCAGGACCTGATATCTACCCCTCTTGGTTCTCACAGGGCCTTACAATGATGACTCTAGGCCAGCACTGACTGTGAGGAGAACAACCTCCAGCCAGGGGGCCTGAACTGGCCACAGAGAATCGTCGAGTGGGAGCATCCAGGCATGATTGCTGTGCCCTCCTTAGAGCTGCTGCCTGTCGGGGTCTGGGGGGTGCAGAGGGTTCATGGCTCTGACGGTCTACTGACCGAGGCCCAGGCTGCTAGCCAGGACAGCCCTCGCCACACCTGCCATATGCACCTCTCACTGAGGACAGCGCCCAGGCCCAAATGAAGTCAGCATTGTTATCCCTTTGTGTTGACAAAAACATACCCTTTGGGAGGCTGAGGCAGGAGGGTTGCTTGCTTGAGCCCAGAAGTTCAAGGCAGGTCCGGGCAACATAGCAGACTTCGTTTGTACCAAAAAGGTAAAAACCAGCCAGATGCCATGGGGGGGGGGGGGGCTGTCGTTCCAGCTACTCGAGAGGTTGCGGGGGAAGGGTTGCTTGAGACCAGGAGATCGAGGCTGCAGTGAGCTGTGATTGTGACACTGCACCCCAGCCTGGGCAGCCAAGGGAGACCCTGACTCGAACAAAAGTAAAAAGAAATAAAAAAGAAACCAAGGCAGAGAGTCCTGATTGGAGGGAGGAAGGGAGGGTGGGAGGCTGAGGTCGTGCTCAGGCTTCCCCAGTGCCTGTGTCCTCACCTGGGCTGAGGAATCCCCCATGGAGGTTCCAAAACCTGGTTCCGGGGAGAGATGTGGCATCTCTCCAGATTTAAGCCCCCCCATCTCCTGGGAGTCACGGGGAGTGGAGAATTCTATGGCGCCTTCCCTCTGGGTCCTCCGGCATCTGAGGTCAAGGCTCTAGAATCCTCGTTCTTTCTCTGTGGCTAGGGCCAGTGGCCCTGACGGAGGAAGGCTCTGGGCCTGGGGGATGGCCGGAAATAGCCTCACCTGAGCTGAGCCCAAGGCCTGGTCCGGCCTCCACAGAGGTCACCGTCGGAAGTCAGCTCCTGGCGGTTGCAGGTTGCTGACTGTCGGCCAGAGTGGACTTTAGCCCCGGGGACAGGCACTTGGCCCCACAGCTGGGCAGTGTCCTGAGGCCCAAGGGAGTCTCTCCTATGTGGCAGACGGAGTCAAGTCACAGGCCGGTCCGTCTCAGCACCTGAGCCCGTGATGCGGCGGGCCCTTGGAAGTGAGGGGGCCACATTGGCAGTCCTGCTGGCATCGGGACAGGACACACCGGCACTCCTCACGGGACACAAGGCACACAGGCGCACCTGCAGTCCTGCCCTTGTGGGCTTGGTCTGTGCTGGGAGGGAAGGAGGGCGGGTCCTGGGCGAGGCAGGGAAGAGACCTCAGGAAAGCAGGGAAAGCCGGGGCTGTGTTTTGGTGTCACGGGGAGTGTCAGGCTGGCTGCTTTTCCACGTTAAACCTCAATCTCCTTGTCTGTGAAATGGGGGTGCGTCTCCCTCAGGGTTGTTGGGAGCAGGAGATCCCGTCGCGTAGGTCACTCAGCACAGGGCAGGACTCATGAAGTACCACCACAGCTGCTTCCATGCACACGGCTTAACCATTACCCCTCGACACTGCTTGACTCAGCGTGTGACCACGGAGCAGAGGCCCCTGCAAACATGGTGCCCGGTCCGTGGCCATCCAGGCCACAGGGAGGGCGGGCCTGGGAGTCCCTTCCCTTGTTTTCTCCCAGAAGTTCCTGATTGGAGACCCTGTACCCTAAATCTCTGCTGTGGGCCGAAGATGTCCTGTCAAGGGTCTTGGGCGGGCACCTTCCGGTGCCAGGGCTCCCCGCATGACGTCCCACCGTGAGCTGTGCCAGCCGACCGGTCATCTGCTTCGCACGGCACTCACAGCAGGGCGATGTGGCTGGCGTCCAAGCGTCCCCTCAGGGCGACGTCCCGGGAGCCCTCTTATCCCTCCACGGCCTCCTCCCATCATTCCAAGTGCAAACGCCATGCTCACCGCCCACAATGGATCCCTGTCCACGACCCTCCCACCACTTCCCATCTTGTATTTCTCCCGGGCGTTCAGCACTGCCCGCCCGCCGCCATGTGCCTGCCAGAGGCGAGGGCCGCCCTGCTCGGTCTCCCTTGTGTGCGGTGCCCGCCCCAGATGTCTCCTCTCCGGTGCCTTCTCTTTCCTTTCATTCTCTGAGTTAAAATGTCCATGCAGTGAAGTCAACCGACCCCAACTTGAAGTCTTGCAGCCACCAGCACGGCCTGCCATGGCGCAGAACGTTCTCGTGGCTCCAGAAGGTCCCTTCCCTTCTTGTCCCGGGGGTCCCGGACACCCCCAGGCTCCACTGTGTGATTTTTTTTGCCACCTCAGATGAGCTCCACCTTCTAGATCTTCCCATAAATGCAGCCAGACGCGGCCCAATCTTGTGGCTCTGTCCGCTGGGCCAACTTGCACACGTCTGCGGATGGGCCCCTGAGCGAGGTCTCCTACTGCCAGGCAGCATCCCGCCGCATAGACGCCAGCTTTAGTGTCTCCACCCACCCGTCAGCGGGCTCTTGGGTCGTCTCCAGGTTTCGGCTACTGTACAGAAGAGGCTGCGCCCGTTCGTTTCCAAGCCTTTTCGCAAACCTCTGTTTTCCTTTTCCCAGATGAGACCCAGGAACGGAATTGCTGGGTCCAAGGCTAGGCATGTGTTTGGCTTTGTAAGAGACTTCCACGGCCAGGTGCGGTGGCTCGTGCCTGCAATGCCAACACCGTGAGAGGCTGAGGTGGGAGGATGGCTTGAGCCCAGAAGTTTGAGACCAGCTTGGGCAGCATAGCAAGACCTTTGTCTGAATCTAAGAAAGGAAGAAGGAAGGAAGGAAGGAAGGGAGGGAGGAGGGGAAGGAGGGAGGGAAGGAAGGAGGGAGGGAGGGAGAAAACGGGCAGACGTTTGCACCAGAGGGTTTTGTTCGTGCCACGTCTCTGCCGATATTTGGGGCGTTCAGTCTGTTTAGTCTTAGACGCGCTGAGGCTGCGGAGTCATAGCTGGCTGTGGTTTCACTTGGCATTTTCTTGGCGTTTTCCGCCGTTTTCTTTGACGGCCGCAGTTTCTGAAGATCTTCAGAATCCTGTGATGACGCCCATGCCTCCCTGTCCCTGAGAGGCTTGAAAGGGAGCGCAGGGGAAGGGCCGGGTCCTTGGGCGGCCTGGAGTCCCGCTGCCTCCGTGGGGGTGGCTGACCCTGCGGCAGCGCTGACCCCACGCTCCCTCTGTGGTCTGACTTCGGAGAACTCCGAGGGACCGTGTGGGGTCAGCGCCCTCGCTCTGCTGTGGGTGCCGGGGTTTTTGCCCCCTTTTCCCAGCTTCTTGTTCTCTGGCTGCTGAATCCCTCAGAGAAAAAAAGGAAGGAGTCCTTGCCAGGTAGAAGGCTCCTACGCCAGAGCCACCACTCAGGGGGTGAGGGATCTAATTAGCACCCTGGCTGGCAGGCACCAATTAGCCCCCGTCATCAGGCTCCGCAGGGCAGATGAGACAAACACAGGTACTGCGAGCCCAGGGCTGAGTGGAGGGGCTTTCACGGCCGCTCCGCTGGCTGCACAGAGCGACCTCGGTGACACCGACAGTCGTGAGAAACGCAAAACACCTCCCTCCGCCTGGAATCAGGATGGGCTGCTTGCTTTGCCCCCCTTGTTCAGCCCACAACTTTGCTCCCTGTGTTCTCCAGATCCCCTCTGGCCCCTCATGAGCTTACCGCCTGATGGCAGGGGGCCAGGAGAGACACCGGGAGGAAATTCTGAAGTTTCCGGTAAGGACGCCCGGCCTCCTGGCACCGTGGACCGCAGGACGTCCTGGAATGCATGTGGACCACGCTGTCCCGTGCTTCCATGTGGGTGTGTCCATTCAGCATGTTCCAGAATTAGGGTCGACCCCGCCCGATCTTGTGGTCAGCACAGACGGGCCCTCCAGAGCCTGAGAGGAAACCGTGAGGCCCCTCCAGGTGGGAAGCCCATGTGGTGTTCCCTGGGGCCACCTTCCTGTCACCAGATATCAGCAGCCCTGCTGTGGGATGTCGGCTGGCCCTGACGTCCTCCTCCTGTTGGACAGGCCAGGAAGCTCTATGTCACCAGGGAGATTATCCTAAAGTTGTCTTCAGAGACAAGCAGGACGACCGATTTTGAGAAATCATTCATTCCCACGCTGAAGTTTGTCTGTCTGTCTATATCTGTCTATCTATCTACCTATCGAATCGGGGGTCTCACTCTGTCGCCCAGGTTGGAGTGCAGTGGCACGATCTCAGTTCACCCCAGCCTCAACCTCCCGGGCTCAGGTGATCCTCCTGCCTCAGCCTCCTGAGTAGCTGGAACTGCAGGCGTGCACCACCACACCCTGCTCGGTTTTTGACATTTTGTAGACATGAGGTCTCATTATGCTGCCCAGGCTTGTCTCGAACTCCTGGGCTCAAGCAATTCTCGGCCTCTCAAAGTGCTAGGATTGTAGTTATGAGTCACCACACCCTGCCCTGACTGATGACTGATCTTCCTAGAAGACGTGAATAGAAGCTACCTTCTCCTCAGCGTCCTGCATGCTGTGATCCTTGCGTGACCGTGGTGTTGCAGGTGTGACGTACTGGGGCATGAGCTGTGCCTGTAAAGAGAACACATTCCGGCCACGTCCATCTCAGCTGGAAAAGAACAGAACCCAGAGACAGTGGGGCGGGACCAACGCCGTCAGCCACCGCCAGGCGCTCAGTCTGGGGGCCCATGGGTGGGGTCTGCCTGCCCTCCGTCCCGAGGGCTGTGGTGTGGGACGCTGAGCTGGGAGGGCCACCCTGCCACGCCAGACAGGCTGCAGGTACAAGCAGTGTTCACAATGGCTTCATGGCCCAGGTTCTTCCTGTCCACAGACTAGATACTTTCAAAAGCGTCCGGATGCCAAAAACAGCCTTAGGCCATGGTCCCTTCTGAGCTGTCAGCATCGTCGCTGCCCCTGTGGCCACACCCTGGTGTTCTCTCCCCGCTGTGTGTCTGGTCTCACCCCCTCAGTCCCCCTTGAAGATGCCACCCGCCCACCCTGACACTCCAATGTCTCCTGAGGCTCCCATGTCTCCTGGACAGGTAGAAGCAGCCCAGGATCATGGCCGGTGTGGGATTTCTGAAGAGGGCCCAGGGTCCAGGGTGGCCGGGCCCAGATCGCCAACACACGAGGCAGCTGCCCCTCTGGGGCCCCGGCTATCATTCCCCCCGTCAAAGGGCTCTGTTGTCTCCTCTCTGTGTCTCTGTGGAAATAGGGTTTCTGGTTTGGGTCTTGGCCTGTTTGACAAATGAATAGCAGAAAGGAAGACGCGGAGGCCAGAGAAGGAGCCGCCCCCCAGGGGAGCTGCGTGGGCTTGTACATATCGCACCCGTCCCTGTGCAGGGTGCCTTGGGGGGACTGGCCCGGCCTTCTGAGTAACAGGGAGTCTCAGGACTTGGCGCAGAGACGGGCTTTCCTCAACCTTTTCACCGACGCAGCATTAAGCAGAACGAAGGAGCCCTGTCCCTCAGCTGTCCCTGAAGGAAGCCGGCATTTCTGCACAGAAGCCACGCTTTCCCGACCAGCTTGCAGGCTCTGTCCTTTGTGGAAGGGGGAGGCTGTCTGGCCCTGGGACACAGCACGGGGTCACTGTGCTGCTTCGGGGGTGGAGGGCAAGGTGGGGGTCACGGGGGCCACTGTAGGGCCACGTTCAGGGACTCCACAGTGAGCTCACTGAGGAGGGCGGGTGGGCAGAAGCCCCCACAAGGTTTCTCCGCCTCTGCGCCTGTCTGCCTGGGTTTACCCCTCTCTTGCAAAAGACCTTGGCTAGTGGGCAGAGCCGGAGTCCTGTCACCTGCCCTTTATAAAATTGTTATTATTTTAACTTGAGGGTGTCCACGTGGAGGACACATGCGTGTACTATGTGTGCAGGATACGTGGCGGTACTGATAATGGTGAGGGTTGGGCTTCTTTGAACCTGTCACCCAGATGCATAGTGAGTGTGGCACCCCGTGGGTGGGTTCCCAGGCCTCCCCCCTCCCCTCCACCCTCTGGGAGTCCCCCGTGTCTGTTTTCTTGTCTTTATGTCCATGTATGCCCAGCATTAAGCTCTCCAAGCCACCTACTCTTTCTGGCTTTCTTGTCCCAAGGAGGTCTCACTGTGTTGCCCAGGCTGGTCTCAGACTCCTGGTCCCAAGCGATCCTCCCGCCTTGACCTCGAAATGCTGGGATTGCAGGCAGGCTGGGCCATGGCGCCTGGCCCATGTGTTCTTTATTCAGAGTAGTCACGGCCATTTTCATCTACTGGGTAATTCCTGTGCTCCACCCTCCTGGGAAGCAGTGAGTGTTGTCCTTATTTTACTGGAGGACACTGAAGCCCAGCGTTGTGATGAGACTCTCGTGGGAACACATTTCCAGAGCCAGCAGCAGACGCGGGCCAGCCTGCTGCCAGGGGAAATGTAGTCCGGGCCTCCAGCAGGGCAAGCACTGACCTCTCTGCAGGAGAAAGGCACATTTTGTTTTTTTATTTTTTTATTTTTTTGAGTTGGAGTCTCACTCTGTTTCCCAGACTGGAGTGCAGTGACCGCTCCCGGCCACCGCAGCCTCGACCTGCTGGGCTCTGGCGATCCTTCCGCCTCAGCCTTCCAAGTAACTGGAACTACAGGCGCGTGCTACCATACCCGGCTAGTTTTTTTATGTATTGTAGAGATGAGGTCTCGCCAAATTGCCCACGCAGGTCTCGAACCCACGGGCTCAGGCAATTCACTCACCTCAGCCTCCCAAGGCATGGGATTACTGGCTGAGCCACCAAGCCCGGCTGAAAGTCACACTTTAAAATGCGTTTCTTATGTAAGGCCCGTTGTCGTCTGTCCTTAATCCTGAAGGCAGGCGAGTCGGAAGGCGCACCCCACTCCCGGAAAACTCTTTTTAAAATGGTGCCCACGGTGCAGTGGCTGCGGCGCCTGGGCCCAGCTAGCACGCAGGTTGGCTGGGCTCCAGCAAGCGCACCAGGCCGCCTGCTCCAGGGCGCAAGTCAACAAGATAATTCCACTCACTGGTTGCCCGTCGCCACAGGCTGAAGCACAGCTGGGAAAACATTGGCACCCACGAGCCAAGGCCACACAGCGGTCACTGGGAGCAGCCAACTCTCAGGGCCACCCGTGGCCTCAGGCCTTCATCTGCGTTCGCTCAGTGACCATCCCCGCTGCCTTTGGGGAGGAGACGGTCCCATTTCACAGATGAGGAAGCAGGAAACTGGCCCACGGTCCCACAACTGGTGAGTGTTTTAAAAAGGAAAACCTTACACACATTGAATGGAGCAGAGTCTAGCTGAGCAAAGAACCACCCATGCACCGGGCAGCCCTGCTGAGTCACAGCAGATACGGGGACCCCGGCGCAGCCACCTGGTGGGAGAAGATGCAAGGTCGGAAGGAAAGTGGCCAACAGAACATGGAAGTGAGGGACAGAGTTGTCCAGGTTGGTGACAGCTGTGCCACACACAGAGAGTACCATTTTCCATCAGTTCAGATGTGCTGGGCAGCTGGGTTGACATCATGCAGACACCAGCCCGGTCATTCCATGACCCCTCAGGAAACCCCCCAATGACGAGAGATGTTGTAAATGCCTGTGTCTTTCTTTCTTTCTTTCTTTCTTTTTTTTTTTTGGTTCAGAGCCTAGTCTGTCACCCAGGATGGAGGGCAGTGTCACAACCACAGCTCATCACAGCCTCCACCTCCTGGGCTCAGGCAATCCTCCTCCTTCCTCAGCCTCCCGAGTGGCTGGAACTACAGGTGTGTGCCACCGCACCTGGTTAATTTCTTGTAGAGATGGAGGTCTTGCTATGTTGCCCAGGCCAGTCTCGAACACCTGGCATCCAGCAATCCTCCTGCCTTGGCCTCCCAAAGTGCCGGGATGACAGGCGTAAGCCACCACGCCCAGCTGTAGACGCCTTTTTCTGCCCATGGAGAAGGGTCAGTGGTGCCCTCCAAGCTGCTTAAATCTTGGTAGAAAAGAACCCGAAGCTGGGCTCGGTGTCTCAGTCTGTAATCCCACGCCTTTGGGAGGCTGAGGTGAGTAGATTGCCTGAGCCCGTGGGTTCGAGACCCACCTGGGCAGCGAGACCTCATCTCTACAATAAATCAAAAAAATCAGCTGGGCGTGGTAGCACATGCCTGTAATTCCAGCTACTTGGAAGGCTGAGGTGGAAAGATCACCGGAGCCCAGCAAGCGAGGCTGCGGTGGCCGGGAGCAGCCACTGCACTCCAGTCTGGGCGACAGAGTGAGACTCCAACTCAAAAAAGAAAAAATAA
>NW_007100023.1:202197-205489 GCF_000164805.1 Carlito syrichta | reverse complement strand
TAGAGATGAGGTCTCTCCAAGTTGCCCAGGCGGATCTCGAACCCGTGGGCTCAGGCAATCTACTCACCTCGGTCTCCCAAAGCACGGGATTACAGGCTGAGCCACTGAGCCTGGCTGGGCACATAATTTCAGTCTGTTCAGGTTAGATGAAAATTTATTTTACCAAAGAAAATGTTGGCTAATTCTCCTAGCTTTGCATCATCTGCAAATCTGATAAACGTTAAGTTTTATTGATTTTTGTGTATGCTGAAAAATATGCAGAGGGACCAGGCACTCCTTCCAGGTAGGTAATTCATAACTCAATCCTCTTTGGCTACAGTTGCTTCAATTAGCTATAAATTCATGTAACAAGGAGTAGATTGTTAGCTGCCCTGATGAGATCAATATGCCCAATGAGCATTTTCTGGATATATAAGCTTTATCAAAAGATGAAATTAGCTGCGCTCGGTGGCTCAGCCTGTAATCCCGCGCCTTTGGGAGGCTGAGGTGAGTGGATTGCCTGAGCCCGCGGGTTTGAGACCCGCCTGGGCAGCGAGAGCTCATCTCTACAATAAATAAAAAAATCAGCCAGGCGTGGTAGCGCATGCCAGTAATTCCAGTTACTTGGAAGGCTGAGGTGGAAGGATCACCGGAGCCCAGCAGGTCGAGGCTGCGGTGGCCGGGAGCAGCCAATGCACTCCAGTCTGGGCGACAGAGTGAGACTCCAACTCAAAAAAAGAAAAAAAAAAAGAGCAGTACCTGAAACAGCGGTAGTCTTTGTCTAAAATTATGTGTTTGTCGGTGCTTGCCAGGAAAGAATCCCCTGGTGTCGTTTTGTCTCACAGTGAGAGAATGCTGGGCCCTGTGTCTACCCAGCCCACCTCATGACACCGGCCCATGCAGGCAGGGGCAGCGGGCCATGCACTCCATTTCTGGCCTTCAGCATTGGCACCTCATCATTGGCTTGTCAGCCCCCACCGCATTGAAGGCTCACTACTCAGCCTCCCACGTAGTGGGGGCTACAGGCTTGTGTCACCACACCTGGCTAATATTTTATTTTTCGTAGAGATGACATCTCACTATGTTGCCCAGGCTGGTCCCGAACTGCTGGCCTCAGTGATCCTCCTGCCTCAGCCTCCCAGAGCACTGGGATGACAGGCCTGAGCCACCTCGTCCGACCTCTTTCTGTTCTTTTGCCTTTCATTTACCTGGTCTCCTTACTCATTCCTTTACTTCCAGCCTTTCCGTTCGACCGTTTTAAGCATGCTTCTCACACCTGTGAGAAAGAAGCAAAGAGTTACACAAAAGTTAGATTAGAAAATGTAGTTTATTTAGAAAGTAAGTTGGAGAGAGAGAGAGGAGATTCACCTCCCCAAGGTAGGGAAGGGGCCAAAGCTTAAGAAAACATGGCCAGGCCGTAGCTCCAAGAGCACATGGCCACTCCATAGCTTAGCAAGGTAATGGCGGTGATGGTCTGGCAATGGCAAAATGGATGCTCGTGTTTGAGTCCTTTTAACCATTTCCCTTGGATGGGGGCAGGTCATCAAGGTGACTCGGTGGTGTTCTGCTCAGTCACCACAAAAGGGCAGGTGAGTGCAGGTACTGACGTCCGGTGACGGACAGCAGGCAGATGGGTAGGTTAGTCACATGAGTCTTAGATCTTGAGGTCACCAGACATTAGCATCTCACACCCTAGGTGGTGGAGACAGGGGGAAGGGGTTTTCCTGCAAAAGACTTTGCCAGACATTTGCAGTCCAGAAACTCCTTGACCAAAAAGCGTCCTATGATCATGTCTATGGCTCCGTCCTTGTCTTGCATCTGATGGAGATTTGCCGAGGGGGTGGGGCAGGCTGCCCTTGGCTTGCAGCAGACCGTCTGGATGCTTCCGAAAACCTGCCTATTGCAAACTTATCAGCGTCTAACCTGTGCTAGATCCAACGCGTGTTAGGTAAAGCACAAATGGCTATGCTGAGGCAAAAGGTGAACTAAGGTTATTCTTGGTTTCTCAAGGTCTCTTCTTCAGGCACGTGGGTCTTGGCCATTTTCAGACATCGTGGTACCAGGTGCGCTCCCCCAGCCCTTGATGGCCTCCCGTGGGTCTCAGTGAGGGGAGACTGGGTTCCAGGTGACGCCTGGGGCCTTCACCCTCCCCTGCTGACGACTCTCAGGTTTGCGGGATTGAGATCTCGGCCCAGGACGCTGACCGGGCTCTGTGGGTGGCTCCCTTCGGAGAGGTTTCCATTCCAGCAAGATCCATCTAGGCCCCAAGCTCCCGTGCTGCATGGTCACCGGCACTTGTGTGTGTCTTATCCCGTTTCCTTATCTCGAGCTCACTGCCCACTCCCACGCCTCAGGCACGGCCCCTCCAGAAATGCCCGACACCACAGATGTCCCCGCTCACCGCGACGCCCAGACGGTCGGGCTCTCCTGGTGTCTAGGATGCTCTTCTAGAATCTTCTGGCTGCCGTGTGAGAGGAGGAGCCCGCTGCCAGCTCGGGTTGTTTATGTTCCTCGGGGCTCTCGGAGCTTTCTCGTACTATTCCCCGAAGGTCCGCAGCCTTGGGTTCTAGCCTCCTTGAGCTCCAGCCTCCCCTTGGGCTCCAGGCTCTACCGTGCATTCCAGTCTCTCCCTTGGGCCCTAGCGTCCTTGGACTCCAGTCTCCCGGGGCTCTCCTTCTATTTATCCCATGACACCCCCCAGCTCTCATCACGCCTCAGGAAGACCCTGGCCCCCTCCCCTCCCCTGACCACTCCTCGGCTCTCCTGGCCCCTCCCTGTGCCCCGGTGCCTTTCTCCCTGTGGTGGCCTGAGCTGCAGCTCAGCAGAGCCCCTCTCTACTCCAGTCCACCCGGTGGGTTTTGGTCCAGGGGAAAATCAGGCATTTGCTACCAAACAGGTCATGTGGGGACCTGCATGTGTCCCTGTGGTGCAAGTGACCGTCCTCTCTCCTCTGCCTCTGAAGGCTGTTTCTGCCGAAAGCCATCCCTAGTGCCTGCCCTGCTTGGGCGCTCCCAGAGCGGGTGCTCCCATGGTGGGCTCTGGCCCTGGCAGTCCCCACCTTCCCCCCGAAAGAGTCCTGTCCTCTCGAGAGCCCTCAACCCCAGGCTCAGGAGAGGGCAGCCGCCACCACCTCATCCTCAGCTCCTAGACAAGGAGACGAGACCCGGCCCAGTGGGGTGGCCCCACCCAGGGGCTCCCTCCAGACGCTCAAGGCTGCTGCGGATGCAAGTGCACCCCAGTACCCGTCCCCGGCTCCTGTCCAATCCAAAGTGAGAGGTGAGGGTCCTGGATTTGCTTTCAGGACTCCAGCAGG
>NW_007100023.1:167053-201370 GCF_000164805.1 Carlito syrichta | reverse complement strand
GCGGTGGGGGCTGCCGGGGTCAGTGGCCCTCTTGCTGTGACTCGGGACTGGGCGCCACAGATCCCTGGGGGGCTCAGAGCAGAGGAACATGGGGTGGGCCGAGCCCAGAGAGGGCGGGAGCTTGGAGGGCTGGCCTGACCCCCACCACACTCTGGAGAAGGACACAGGCCCGAGCTCAGCCCCGGGACACAGAATTAGGATGCAGACACCTGTGGGCATCTGAGGGTGGGAGTCACAGGACCCTGGAGAACAGAACCAGTAGGCGAGTTGGGACAGGAGACGGGATCACGCACTGCTCAAGACCAGAGGAGCTTGAGTCTGGGGCAGGAAGGTGGGCAGAGGGGGCCCAGCCGAGCACCAGGGTGCAGACTGTGCCAGGGACATCGGGAGGTGCTGAGATGGGCCGGAAGAGCCAGGGCCTGGCTCGTGGCTGCACCCACCGTGACCTCCCTCCTGGGGTGGCTTCAAGGAGACCTGCCCAGGCCATGCCCAGGGGCCCCTCGAGGAGAGGGGCTGTCCACTCTCACCCCCACGCGGCGCACGCTGCCCCGGCCATGCGAACACACTTGCACGGACACGTGCAGAGAGGTCAGAGGGCTGCAGCCCTGCGTGCTAGGGTTCTTCCCCCCGGGAAGGAACGCTGTAGCAGGAAGAATGACTAGGGTGACAAGTGTTCTTTAAGATGAGGGTGGTGTTGGGAGCCAGCCTTGGAGGCCCGCCTGACGGGCAAAGTCCAGGTGCGCTGAGGACTCCCGGCCACAGAGCGAGTCCGGGCAGCTGAGGCCCTTCTGTCTTCCATCCTTGCTGTTGGTACGGCTGGAGAAATTCTGTGCAGTCGTGGAAGAAAAAGGTGGCATGTTTATGCGAAGAATCACAGCTAACCTGAGAATGTCATGGTTCTTTTTCCCATTTTCCCACTACGCCGCTTGGCCTTTTCTAACGTCTGCAAGTGTTAAACTCTGAAGCACATCAAGAATGCTTTCTTTCACTTGGTTGTAAGTTACTAGATATTGCTTGAGTAAAAAATGATATACGTATACTCACTCCTTATTTGATTTAAAATTATGTAGTTTAGTGTTTAGACATAAGGTTTTTTAGAAGCACAAGTTTATAGTAAGTTCATTATGAATTCATTATAAGTTCTAACACTTATATAGGAGTTGTGTGGGTGATTTATAACACTGTTTTCACTGACTTAGGACAAAAATTAATCGTTAAGGTTTTTACTTAATTCAATAGTTAAAACTCTAAGTTAACATTTGTAGAGTGGGTTTTCACTAAACTCATAATATACTAATCAGACGCTTTTATGATAACTTAGCTAAAGACAGAAAGCAACCTTGGGGGCCTGGGAAACATTACTAAAAGCTTCTTTTGAGTTTTCTTTAGAGTGGCGTGTCTTTCTTCATTGATTCCCGTTTGTTGGGTCATTTAATCCCAAAGTTTTAAATGGGAGGACGTGCCCTCCTTGATGGGGGGCTTCGGGGACGCGTGTCCGGGAGTGGAGCGGGGCTACCCTGGCGTGGGTTGCGATGCGGCAGCCGCGTTCTGTCAGAGCTCTGCGTGTCGGGCTCGCGGAGTGTTTGCTGGAACGGCGTGCGGCTCTGAAGGGACAGAATTCGCTCGCATGCTGTCAGATCTCCGTCGTGTCCCCGTCCCTGACGGGCTGGCTTTGCAGGCCCCGCGTGTCCCAGCGCTCTCTCTGCTCACCATCTGCCCCCAGACAAGGCCGCAGGCAGCAGACACTGTCAGAGCGGCCACTTTTGTATCTGGACAGAGGGGGAAGCGAGGGACACGGGGCTTGGCCCACCTTTTCCTCCTCACAGCCTGGGTCCCCGTCCCCAACCATTATCCGGTGGTCGGCAGGCCCCCTGCGGAGCCAAAGAGAAGTGGACAGCCCCCAGATCAGCCTACTTCCCTCAGATTAAACCCAGCATAGGCAGGCCCAGTAGTGTAGTCCCAGCTACGAGGGAGGTCAAGGCGGGAGGGTAACTTGAGGCCAGGAGGTCAAGACCAGCCTGGACAGCATAGTGAGACCCCTGTCTCTACAAAAAGTTTTAAAATAAAATGAAAATAAATACAACAGTTAAACACAGTGTATGACACATCCATCTTCCCCCTGCCGAGGGTGTAGGCCTCCTTGACTGCTGGACGGTGGATACTCTGCCCGGTCCCCTTCTTTTGACCTTGGGACTCCTTGCCCCCACCCCTGCCCATGAGGCCTGGGTACGAGGAGCTTCCCGAGAAGTGTCCGTTGGCCTGTGCCTCTGGTGTTGCTTCTGGTGCTTAACCTTGACTTGAATTCCTGGAGTGGCCTGTGGTCTGCAAGGCCCGTCTGTCACCTCTGCTCCAGGGGATACGCTGTGTCCCAGCAACGGATGTCCCCAGGGGACAGGCCTCAGGCAACACTGCTGGCCCTAGCGGCCATCTGCCCTGTGTGGGGGCAACACTGAGTGGACAGGAAACACGTCCTGGCAAGATGCTGGAAGGTCACGGTAGTCTGGGGAGGCTTGGGTGGCCTCAAAGGACCCCTCGGCTGTCTTGGGGAGTGGGTCACTCTGAGGTTCTGCTTTTGTGGTCTTGTGTCTCTAGAGTCTGGACTGTTGGCCGGCACCGGTTCGAGGCTTGTGTCATCGTGCATGGACGTTCCTTCCTCCCCTTCCTTTGTGACGCCTGGGCAGGTGGTGGAGGAGCCATGTGCATGATCAAGGCCATGGGGCAGCCCAAGAAGTCCTCGACTAAACACTGCGATTGGCCTCATCAACTCACCCACCACTCTCTCATTAAGCCTCTGTAAAATGACAGTAAAGAGATTTGTTTTTAAAGGACACCCATCCAGGACAGAAAAAAATGCGAAGGCGACAGCAGTTGTGTGTCTTGGAAGCTGGGTGCCAGATGGAGGTGCATGAGGCGTGACCAACTGGCAGAGCCATCCCTGATGCTCTCAAGGAGGGTCCGGGAGGGAGCCCCAGGGACAGCGGAGTGCTGGGACTGGCTGCAGGTGCGCTTCAGAGCAGGTAGACCTCCACGTGTTCCTGCACCCCAGGCTGGTGGCCATGCCCACTCCAAGAAGAGGCAGGAGGAAGGGCGGGACTGGACCAGTGACCCTCGGGCAAGACAGGAAGATTCAGGGCGTCTTTGTCATCAATGGGGCCATCTCTCCTTTCCTGGCCGTCTCCCGGGACTCCAGCAGCAAGCACGTCAGAGCCCTGGCAGGAGGGGGGCGGTTCTCCTGTGGAATCCTTGGTGAGGCCCATGTAGCCCACACGCAGCTGGAGTCAGACACTGACAGGCAGGCGCTTGGAGATGGAGACGGGTTTCCTCCACCTGGCCAGAGCAAGGAGGCAGAGGCAAGACTGTTGGATCCCTCTTGACAAGCAGGCAGGGGGTGGTTCAGACGGCTGGGGAGTGAATGAAAGAGTGTCAGGGACCGAGGGGAAGTCCGCCTTCTTCAGTCTCAGATAAGCCTTGAGCAACCAGGCTTCGGGACTGGTCGCCACGTCCTTAAAAGCAGGCCTTCCAGCCGGGCTCGGTGGCTCAGCCTGTCAGCCCGCGCCTTTGGGAGGCCGAGGTGAGTGGACGGCCTGAGCCCGCGGGTTCGAGACCCGCCTGGGCGGCGAGACCTCATCTCTACAACAAATCAAAAAATCAGCCGGGTGTGGTAGCGCACGCCTGTAGTTCCGGCTACTCGGAAGGCTGAGGCGGAAGGATCGCCGGAGCCCAGCAGGTGAGGCTGCGGTGGCCGGGAGCGGCCACTGCACTCCAGTCTGGGCTACCGAGTGAGACTCCGACTCAAAAAAAAACAAAAAAAAGCCGACCTTCCCTCTGCAAAACCTTCTCCTGACCCCGGGATTGTCTCCTCCTACTTAACAAAGAAGCGACCCCTCGGTAGTTTACAGCTGCATAGTGGGGACAAGGGGTGCTGGGTCGATGGCACCCAGTTAATGCATGCAGGCGGGCAAGGGTGCCATCAGAAGTTGCATTGTTTCAGTCACCAAAAACACCCAGGAGCTGAAATCTCCAGGCACCAGTTACAGTTCCTTTCTGGGGAGACTGATGGGCCCAAGGAAAAAGATTCTAACTACTTCCGGAGATTTAAAACACACAAATAAAAAGGGCTTAGAACTAGGGTCCTCAGACTTCCTGACAGTAACATTGAAGGCTGGAGATGATGGAAAATGGCCTCTAAAATCTTTCTTTTTTCTTTATCTTTTTTTTTTTTTTTGAGTGGGAGTCTCACTCCATCGCCCAGGCTGGAGTGCAGTAACACACTCACAGGCACCCCAGCGTTGATCTGCTAGGCTCCAGCAATCCTTCCACCTCAACCTTCCAAGTAGCCGAAACTACAGGTGCATGCCACCACACCCAGCTAAGGCTTTTTTGATATATTGTAGAGACGAGGTCTCGCCAGTTTGCCTGGGCTGGACTCAAACCCGCGGGCTCAGGCAATCCACTCGCCTCGGCCTCCCAAAGTGCTGGGATGACAGGCTGAGCCACCGAGCCCGGCCCCAAAATCTTATGGGGAAAGTGGCTTCCTACTAGAATTTTAACCCGAACAAACTTCAAGTCTGTATATGCTTCAGACGCACAACTGTGCAGATTACACATCTCCTAGATGCTAGAGCAAGCTGCCAGGAGATGCACTCTGCCAACATGAGAGACAGGGACATGGGATTCAAGAAACCAGACTCCAGGAGGTGGGGAGCTGTGGGGATCCCCGGGTGGCAGAGAAAGGAAGCCCAGAAGGTCGGGCGTGGAGCGGGAGCAGCCTCCCAGGAAAGAGGAAAAACGATGAGGGTTGGAGTCTTGTGCCTTTTCAGAGGAGGTCTGCAGTTCTCACAGAGAGCTTGGTGGGAAGTCCACGAAAAACTATTTTGATGGCAAAGCCCCCTTTAAGTCTGGGCAAAGCAAGGCCATAAAAGTTGCACGTGGAAGAAAATGGAGTCGCAGTACGCTGCGTGGCTCAGCTGGGAGTGGCATTTGCATTGTTGTCAGCTTCACTTTGCTCCACTCGATTATTGGTCTGCCCAGAAGTCGTGAACACAGTGGTTTTGGGAGAAAAGGGCCCACATGAGAAGGGGGTGCCGTACAGAAAGCCGCATTTCCACTGTTCATTATGCAAAGTCAGTAGGTCAAACTGAAGTCAAGGCCAGGCGCCATGGTTCGCGCCCGTCATCCCAGCACTCTGGGAGGCCGAGGCAGGAGCATCGTTGAGCCCAAGAGTTCAAGAGCAGCCTGGGCAACACAGCGAGACTTCATCTCTACAAAAATGTAAAAAAGTAGCAGGTGTGTTGGCATGCACTTGTAGTCCCAGCTACTCGGGAGGCTGAAGTGGGAGGATCACCTGAGCCCAAGAGGTCGAGGCTGCGGTGAGCTGTGATCGTGCCACTGTGCTCTAGCCTGGGTAGCAGAGTGAGACCCCCAACTCAAAACCAAACTGAAGTCAAGAAAGCCAAGAAATAGGAACATGAGCATGTCACTTAGGAGCGTGGACACAGGCGGCTAAGAGATGTCACGGCGATGGCCTCCGTGGGGGTGGAGCCGGCAATGCCTCGTGGGTCTGTCTGAGGTTTTGTTTGTTTGTTTGAAGACTCGTCAAGCTGGCACAAGCAGGGCAGAAAGAGCAGAGGCTGCTTGGGGTCTCCACTTCTGTACAGCAAATGTGTGACCGCTGGGGACGTCTTCTGGGGTTTCATGACCGCTGTGGGTGGACGCGTGACCGCTGGGACATCTGGAGTTTTGCGCCCTCTTGGGCGAATGTGCGACGGCTGGGGACATCTTCGGGAGCTCTATGAAGTCCTTCCGCCTGGTCCAGTGAGCACCAGGCGTGGAGACCAAGCTGAGCTCCGGGAACTTGCTGGCATTTTCCAGCATCCATACAACTGGTGAGAATGAATAATTCACGACTAGTCATGGTTTGCTTTTCTTTCCTTTGCTGTTAGCTCAAACAACGAAGTGCTTCTCACCTCATTATCTAATTATTCCCTGTGTTCTAATTAAGTGTGTGGACCTGGCAATGATTGTGGGAAATGGTGAAAGTCTAGGGAGGAAAAACATCGGGATTTCCTGGAGTGGGTGGTGGTGCCACGGCTGGTTTCAACCGGGCAGCGAGGCAGCCTTCATGCCCAAGCTGTGTTTTGTTACCGTGTGTCCAAGTGAAAATCCCATGATGGTCTCACGCGTTCGTGCGCCAGGTCACACGACTGGGAGCGCCTGCTTAGCGGGAAGGGGGTCTTGCCTCCTTCTCCCCCTCTCCCACCTGCAAGGGCGGTCACGGGGTGAGCCCTGCGTCTTCGGGGCCTCCCTGGCTCGGCAGAGGGACAGGCGGGCGCTCCGTTGAAGGGCTCAGGGCTGGGTCTCCAGGCATTGCGCGGGCTCTGTCCTTCCTGGGTCCTCTCGCCTGCAGTATCCGCTTCTCGTAGTCCCACCGAGACTCAGAGCCGTCTTCCCCACAGCCCTGTCGCCGGACAGATGAGGGCCCACAGCTCAGAGAGGTTGAGGGACTTGCCCAAGGCCACACGGCGAATGCCTGGGAGGAAGGAGTGGCGTCCTCCGTGCGGAGGCCTGCGTTCCTTTGTGGGTCGTGGAGTGTCGGTGACCTTGGACTCCTCCCTGTCAAGTCCTCCGACCCCTCGTCGGCCCCCATGTGTTCAAGGGTGTGCTGCTCCCAGCTTGCCACGAGCATCGACGAGAAGCCTGGAGCACAGGGCAGAAGACGCGTGAGGCCTGCGGGGGTCGCCCTTCCGACGTGCTCAGCGTCCGCAGGTCACGTGCAGCCGCCTGCCTCTCCTCGGAGTGACTTTCCTTTCAATTAGGGGATGCATTTGGCTTCTGCGGGATAGAAAGTCTGCAGGACGGTCCCCAGGAGCTCAGCAGTTGTCTTAGGAAGAAGGGGTCGGGCAGGAGACCCCGGCGTTTGGTCCTCCGGCCCACAAATCTGCAGGGAGGAAGGGAAACGGGCGGAAAGAGGGTTCGTGCTCAGAGTCACGGAGGCTGGGTCCTCACGTGCAGAACCAGATGGGACCGGGCAGCAGTGGGGGCCTTCCTGCAGGGTCAGGTGGGCTGGGCGGTGTCGTTTGCCAGACGAGGGCCGGCCCCTCTTTTCACGGTGGCTATGTCGACCCGACCCTGGAGGGGCCGTGGACAGGCCCCGTGGCTGGAACGAGGGGCATTGGGACACCAAGAGCCCCACACGCTGCGAGGTTTGCCCCTCTGGGGCCAGCTGGGTCAGGGTGGGCTTCGTGGTGCGTGTGGCCCTGGCCACACTCTGTGAACCGCAGAGGGGGAGCCCTGCTGGGCCGTCCGAGGTATAAGACACAAAGGACATCGTAGAAACCCCCCGATCTGTGCATGGGGACATCTTTGTTCAAACCGAGTCCAGGGCGTCAGATGTGTGCCCTGAAGAAACGTCTGTGCTCAAGCCATGTGTGCGAGCAGTACCCATGGGGGCCCGGGGCCCGGGAGTCCCTCTAAGGGCGCGAGTCCAGGCTTCCCTGAGTGTGAGGACGAGGACGCCAGCCCAGAGGGCCAGGTCTGTCCCAGTGCACGGGGTGTGGGAGCCTGGAACCGCATCCCAGGAAGCGTCCTAGGACACAGAGGATAGGCCATGTCTGCCGTGACCCCTGCTCGTTGGCCAGCTCCAGGGAGAGTCAGTGGACACCTCGGTTCCCTGCAGCCCATGGCGGGTTCTGTCCCCAGGCACCGAGGGAAACTGTGGCCGGGTTCCCAAGAAGCCCGGGAACGCAGATGCCAAGCGGGGCTGCGGGCCATCTTCTGTGTCCTTGAGATGGGCACGTGGCTGCCCTGCTGCCAGTGTTTGTGGTGTGGACGGGCCCTCCTGGGGCTAAAGCATCCCACAATAATATTCCCCACTGCGGTCATAGCTGCCCCCACTTCCCCCACCGCAGATCAGGGGTCTCAAGCTGCAGCACCCATTAGAGTCCCCCGCAGCGTATGTGGGGACACAGAGGCTGGGCCCTGCCCCCGGGTTCTTGGCAGTTCTTGGGGGATGGAGGGTCCGAGTGGCTTGTGAGCTCCCAGGTGACATGTATGCTGCTGGCTGGGGAGCCTGGTTGAGAGCCACTGCCTAGGCTTTTGTGTGCCTGGGAGCTCAGGGGACAGGACAAGAGGGTCACGGCTGTCCATGAATGGCCACGAGCACCACCAGTGTTTCCCTCGCTCCTCCCCCTCCCCCTGCAGGCTCCATCTCGGGACCCTTGCCCGGCGAGGCCCCAGGTGTCGTTCCTGCCCTCCAGTGCCGCCTCATCTGGGCCTTTGTAAAGAACGCGATTTTCAATTAGAGGCTGTGCTGTGTGTATGCTGGAGAAACACACCCAGACACGAGAGGCCGGCTCTCGAGGGCCGCTGAAGCACCCTTGTGCAGATGGCACCTGGGTGGTAACTGTGGCCTCGTGGTGCTGTGCGTGGGTGAGGACGGCACTCGCTGCCTGGCTGGGTCCCGTGTAGGATACTCAGAGAAGGCCATGACCACCGTCACCAGGCACAGGGCCGGTAAGAACACCCAGAGGAGCAGGCTCGTGCCAGTGGTCACACCTTGTCCAGGCATGCTCCTGTGGAATTCGGGGAGGCATAGACGTGTCTGGGTCCTTTGGAGGGTGGTGGCCGCCATGCCCTGCAAGTCTGGGAACCTGGCTTCTAGCACAGGACCGCCCACAAGCAACAACGATTGGAGAACGCAGAGCAAACAGAAAAGAGGCTGTTGTCTATAGTTTGTGTCTAGAAATGCATGACCACGCGGGATCCCCGCAGACTTGACTTCCAGAATCTCCCAGGAACCACCCAAACAAGGGAAGTTTCTTCTCACAATTCTGGAGACTGGAAGTTCAAGCTCAAAGTTGTCGGCCTTCCTCATCTCTGCCAGGCCCTGGCGTTTGCAGGCTGTCCGTGGTGCTCCTCCCTGTTCCTGCTGTCCCTTGGGTTCTGGGGTCTAGGGTTCCACATGTGTACCCCACAGCAGGGATCTGTGCTCGAACTCCGGTTTAATGATAGAGGCAGGGTTGGGGGGTGGTGTCCCTGCCAAGGCAGCATGGTGATTGGATTCCCCAGGTCTCGGCCCTGGACACCGTGCCCCTCCTGCCGCAATGAGACTATCGCTGTCCCCAGGGACAGGGAGTAGAGGTGGAAGATCTGAGGCAGGTTCCCTGTAGACTTCCGCGTCCCACTGCCCCATTCCTGGGGAGACCCCTGCCACCTGGCCACCATGCTGCCCCCTCCGGAGGGCTGGGCACTCCCACAGCCAGTCACTGCCGACTCGCAGCTCCGACCCGAGAGCTGCTGAGCCCGGCGGCGGCTTCCAGACTCCAGAAACCAGGAAACCCTCCTTGAGTTCATGCAACTCCAGGTATTTTGTTTGATGTAAAATCCACCCCAGATTCTGTGGGGTTTCTGAGGCTGCAACCCACAGATGCCACCGTCATTTGATGTTTACAATGCTCACCCAAGTACCATTTAGTTTATTAATGTGCTATTTTTACGATCCCACCGTGATGTTAAAAAACTTTGTAAAAGTCCTGGTAAAGCAGCTGCTTGAGCTTACGATCCAAAGAAAGAAAGAATAAGCCAAGGATTCCGCTCCGGTTTGCACCCTCCCTTGCTCCTTGGAACTCCCAGTTTTTGACGATTTTTTTCATCCTTGGACCACAGCGTTTTCAGTATTTCTTGCATGTTTTAAGTAACTTGAGATCTATTTCTGTAAAGAGCTACCAAATAGTAATGATCAGTTTCATTCACATCCTTTTATAATCTCACACCTAAATGGCCGTGTAATTTGGGGTAACAGATGGTCCTTTTGGATGAAAAAGATACTTTAAAAACGCATTTAAGAGGAACTCTGTTGACTGAGGTAATGCAATTAATAGATAGCACCTGCCTGTCACAAACGCCTTCCTCTGGTCCCGTGGTGCGTTGACTGGAGAACCCTGTGTGACCACCCTGGGTGGGGTTGCCCAGGCGAGGCCCACAGCTAAGCTCTGGCAGGGGCCTAGTGCACCCCGGGGGGGAGGGCAGCATGCCCTTCCTGCCCGTGATGGCACAGACTTGTGAAAATCAGAAGAGACCGCGAGCCCAGCCAGGAAGACACCCGGGCCTGATTCGCCAAGGCCCCAGACCTCACGGTCCCAGCCTGCAGGGCTGTCCCCTCAGTCCAGCCTGCCAAAGTCTCCCATCTGCCACTCCATACAAAAATGTCCGTAGTGGGTCAGTGCCAGGTGTGGGAGGGCCTTCGCTGGTCATGAGAATCACGCAGGGGCAGTTCTTGTGATGTGCTCACTGCTGTGTTCCCAGAGCCTGGAACCGTGTCTGTTGTAGCCATTGCCCAAATGATATTTATTAGCAAACGTTGCACCAGCGCGCAGCCCGTGTGCATCCAGACCGCCCCCCACCCACCCGCCACCTCTTTCTATTTCCACGGAGACTCCTGTGAGCTGGGATGGCAGCATTGCGTGGACTCTGGCGGCTGCCCAGGAGGGACCGAGAGCATCAGTTGCAGCCTCTGATTTGCCCACAGAGATCTGGCTGTCACTGCCGGGCCATGGGTGCGGCGGGGACCCATTGTTCTCCGGAATCTACCGGCTGCCATTGGGCGTGAGAGCAGTTTCCAGATCATTCAGGGGAGAATGGGAGCTTGGCTGCCAGCCTGGCCTCCTGGGAGGCCCTTACCCACACGTCTGACCCCTGTGCACAGCTCACGGGACGTGCTCACTCCGGGTCTGGAACATTCTCCCTGCTCCCGGGGCCGCTCAGCCCCTGGTCTTAGAAAGTACCAGACGCCACCCTGCCCTGCAACCCCTAGGCCCCACAGTCCAGGCCAGGGTCAGATCCATGCTGTGAGCCCCAGCCCTGTGCCAGCCTTACCTTCGAGCAGTGACTCCACGCCACCCTCGGCTGTCTTCTGATCTCCCCAAGTCTTCCGAAACGGGCTGCCTGGCATCCACGGAGCAGGAGCAGCCCTGCCCACTTGGCTGCACCCCGCTCCTCACGCCTCCCCTTCCTCGGATGCCCGGTCCCCCTCCCTCCCCATCCGTCTCTAAGCCGCCCGGGTGTCCCCGGGGGTCTGTCTCTGGACCCCCAGCACCGCCAGCCCCCGCCCTGACTGTGCCTCCCTTGATTCAAAGCCCTGCTGCAGCTCCACATTCCACCCGGATTAAAAGCCAAAGGCCACAGCCTGGGCCTGCCGCCACGGGGTCCACATGGGCCACTTCTCCCTGCCTGCTTCCTGCCTCTCCATTTCCCGAGCAGCTCTGACACCCATCCGAGCCCCTCGAGGCGGCAACCTTGGACTCTCGCCTTGTGCCCACGGTCTGGGTTCAAGCGTCCTCTCAGGCATGAGGCCCTGGTCTCTTGGTAAAGATAACACCCTGGCCACCGCTCCCTGGAGTGTCCACCGCCACCGTGTCCTGTGTGCAGACCCAAGCCTGGCTCTGTGCACTCACCCTATGTCTGCCCTCAGTGACCCCAGAAATGGCTTTCTCTTCCTTTTCAACAACAGTGTCTGAAACTTACATTTTTCTCAGATCCACGAGAAGAATCAATGCCAAATCTCATTTATTTAATGCTTCTAAAAGAAAATTTTGGCCGGGTAAGGTGACTCCTGGCTGTGATCCTAGCACTTCAGGTGGCCGAGGCGGTGGAATCGCTTGCTTCCAGGAGTTCGAGACCAGCTTGGGCAACATAGCAGGACCTTGTCTCTACAAAAAATAGTTTTTAAGAAAAGCCAGGCATGGTGGTACATGCCTGTAGTCCCAGGCACTTGGGAGACTGAGACAGAAGGATCACTTGAACCCAGAAAGTCGAGGCTGCAGTGAACTATGATCGCATCACTGCACGTCAGCCTGGGCGACAGAGTGAGACCTTGTCTCTAAAAAACAAAAGGAAAACATTTCACTCGTTGTTCGTACAAGGGGACCCAAGAAGCCAGAATTATCTTTTGGAGGGCGGGCTCCTTGTAGTCCAGGCTTCCCTCCCTAGGTAAGTGTCCTAGGAACCCATTGGACCAGCTAGCATTGTTATGAGAGGCTGTGATTGGCTTCAGTGAAGTTATTTTGGAGATGTTCTTCAACGGGTTTGCCCGTTTCATGATGGGTGATTTACGAGCACACCTGCCCACGCATTGCTGAGTGTTCAGCAGTTTTGGACCAAAATCGGCATGAGCCCCATGTCCTATCCTCCCTGTTCACCGGGTTTCACCCCAAACCACTTTTTTGGGTTTCCCCATATGAAAAGAGGCCTCAAGGGAAGCATTTTGTCTATGTGGAAAAGGCAGGAAGGAAAAACAAAACAAAACAAAACGACAGAAGCACTAAAAGGCATCAAAATGAATACATTTGAAAATCGTTTTGAACAGTGGAAGAAAAGCATCTCGATGGGAGTATTGCGTCCAACAGAGAGTACCGTGAAGGTGACTAAAGTTTAAACAATTTCTAATAAATAAATTCCAGGGTTTGGGGGTCCCCTCATGTATGTGCCACGCATAATATACCGTGATGGTTCTGGTCCTGGTGCCAGGTCGTCCACTCACGGGACCTGGGACCCAGCCATCCAGTTAACTCCTGGTGGATGCAGCTGTGAACTGCAGGATGACCGGATGGGTGAGCGTTTCCGTTTTAGTGAAACTATGCAAAATGTCACCAACGACGTGAATTGCCATATACTTGTGTGGCAGGATGGGGTGAGCCAGGGCTCCAGGGAGGGACACATCCCCTCCACATGCACCGGGGCCTTGGAATCAGCCGCTGTGGGGTGTTTACACCAGAGAAATCGGCAAACACAATGGATCAGGAATATTCTCTTTCTTTTTCTCTCTTCTTTCCTCCCTCCCTTCCTCCCTCCCTTCCTTCCTTCCTTTGAAGAACCCGCTGCGACATGTTTCCCATCACCCCTCTGCCTACTTCCTAAAACACATTCCCACCCGAGTATCGATCTCTGTGGCCATTCCCTACTCAGTCCTCAGCCATCTCCAAGCAGCCCACAGAAAAGGAAACCGAGGTTTAGAAAGTAGACACTCAACAACATGACTTAAAACAGCCAAGAAGAGAAAAGAAGCCCAGACCATTTACTGAGGTGCAACTCTTCTGTGGAAGGTTCATATATGCCAAGTGACTTCCAAATGCCACAGGCGCCGAGAAGCCAAGAAAAGAGGCGGACACATCCATTGTGTCAGCCTTGGGTGATATGCTGGGGAACTCGCGGACAGAAGCATGGTCTCTAGTGGCCACAAGACAGGTAGCCCTCTACACTTGTTAGCTCAGACCCAGGGCTTGTATCTCGGGGAAAAAGCATCCACGCTCCAGGAGGAACGTGTGGGTGGCTGAGGGCACCACAGCCTGCAATTTCTAGAACAACGAGGGTTGTTTGGGGGAAAAACTTACAGGGAGTAGGTGTTTCTACATAAAGAGTCACACATCAGCTAGACATCTTGAAGGCCTTCCTGGACTTGGGGTTGCACGGGTGTCACACAGCGAGTATTAAAATCAAGTCACTGCTGGTCCCACATCTTCATGGTAGCACCTTGGGTGTATGGTTTTGCTGCAAGATGGCTTCGTAGTTAGAGGCTGAGGTTTTAGAGCTGATGTGCTTTTGTGAAGTTGGGTTTCATGGGGCATCTCAAACAAGTACATCAGCAAAAGTTACCGGAGAATGATCTGCTCGGAGGATGTCATTCGGGGTTGCTCGACTGGGGTCATTATCCATTATTATTACTGAAAACTTGCTTCCTTCATTGTTCGAAATCATCTCTGGATTGATAACTCCACAATATAAATATTTTATAGGTGTAATTCAATTAATCTCCAAAGAAAAATATCTATTGGGCGCATGTAAACATACCAGTTAAATTGTATGTCTTCATTCCTTCCACTCCGATGGCTGAGACTGTGGAGAATAGACTATAAAAATCGTACCAAAGAGCTCATTCTTTCTTTATCGCCTGTCAAATTATTGCCGCGACACCCGTGGCTGCTGGTGAAACATTGTGATCCACAGCTGGCGAGCAGTGGCACGCCGAGTGTGAGTTGCGCATTGAGTTTAGGTAATGTACCAGAAAACACGGCATGAAAACACTAATTTTCTCAATATATATTAGTAGACATGGTGTTTACCAATGAGAAGTGAAGATGTTTTTAAACAGAGTTTGCTAACTCCAAGTCTTGGCCCGGCTGCACAGAAGCGTTCCGTTGCCTGTGTTCAAGCTGGGGACGGGGCGACCTTGGGGCCGGCAAGGTGTTTGGCTGGCCTGCTTGAGGGTCCTTGTCCCAGGGAAGGTTCCTGGTCACAGGGATCCCTCTGTGCTGTCTCAGCGACTCCAGCTTTCCTGAGAGCAGTTCAGCGTGGGCAACGTAGCCCCTCTTGACGGTTCTGCCTCGATGTACCGCTCTAGCCGCCGCGCCTGTGCCATGTGGAAGGGAGAGCCCCACGCCCGTTCACCCTTGAGCCAGCCAGCCTGTTGACGGGAGCAGGGAGCTATTATTAACAAGGCATCCCGAGCCGTTGAGCAAAGAGCTAGTTTAATTTAATTTATCTGGCCTACAAAAATAAAATAAAGGGAAGCAGGAGATATGTTATTATCAGCGTCAGATGACACCGGCATTTAAACATCGCATTATCTTATTATTGAGCAGCATCTCCGACAAGAGTCCCTTTGTCTCTGGTGCCATTCTTAAGCAACCTATTCTTCAGTTTCAAGGCATAATTTGAGGGGAAAACATGAGGGGAAAACAGCGTCTCGTGGAATTCTGCAGTGCTGGGTCTGAGCATGGCCCGGCAGGAGCTGGCTTCTGCTCGGCCCGGTGTGACTCTCCGTGGGGCTCCTTCCCGAGGCTTCTATGCCACGGTGCGACCCTCTGAGTGGACTCCAGCTTGTGTCTTCTAGGGTCACCCTCATGAGCCACACACAGCATGGAGAGGAAGGCCGTGGCCCTCCACGCCCAAGTGCCACGGAAACCCACCAAGAGTGGGGTCTGCTGAGGGTCATGGCGTCTGTGGCTGCAGCCGAGGCCGTGTTTCCACCTCCATGATAGGCAAGGGCTCGCTGGCCTCTTCTCCCACACGAAGACATCTCCGGCAATGCTCAAATGAGCGCAGAGCACCCCGCCCAGCGCTCGCCCCTCTCTGCAGTCCAGCACCCAGAAAACCACATGTTCCTGGGCAGTCGCGTTCACAAGCAGTCGTTCAAAGGCCCTGAGGGCGGCGGAAGGAGGCACCTGGCTCTGGAGGACACTTTGTGGCCAGGGACAGCCATGTCCTGCAAATGCTGGTCCAGGGAAGGTCGTGTCACTTCAGACTGGAGAGGGCACTCGCTTCCGCCTTGCAAATTCGTGCCGGGCTCAGTGGCTCAGCCTGTAATCCGCACCTCAGGAGGCTGAGGTGAGTGAATTGCCTGAGCCCGCGGGTTCGAGACCTGCCTGGGCCACTTGGCGAGACCTCATCTCTACCATAAATCAACAATTAGCCGGGTGTGGTAGCGTGCACCTGTAGTTCCAGCTACTTGGAAGGCTGAGGCGGAAGGATCACTGGAGCCCAGCGGATGGAGTCTGCGGTGGCCGGGAGCGGCCACTGCACTCCAGTCTGGGCGATGGAGTGAGACTCCCACTCAAAAAAAAAAATTTGTATTTGCAGCCTCGCTGTGGCCATTTCGCAGGGATGTTGTCAGACCCCAGGAACTAGGCCTGACTGGACTGTATCTAAAGGCTGGGACAGGATGAGGAAGAGACTTATTTCTTGATGTGATGTGCCTAATAAATTAGCTACATTTTGTTCACATATTAAAATAATATATTATGAGGGGCTTTTTTGTGTGTGTGTATAGAACATTTTGAATCTATGTAAAATTTTAAAGACAAAAATAGCATCATTCCTAATCTCATTCACAAAGAGAAATTTTTATCGGGGGGTGTGGCCCCCACCAGAGTAAGCATTTCCACTGTAAGCATCACAGAGCTTCCGAAAGTCCTCAGTTCTGCAAAATGTTCACGCGAAAACAGGGCTGGGCGGCCCCTGGAGGTCTATGGACAGTGGCAGCCAACGCTCTAACAAAAGCCACACAATCTGCATGTCCCCCCAGAAGACGCCTGGCGATGTCTGGATGGTTGTGGTCGTCACAGCTGGGGGAAGCACCCTGGTTTCTGGAGGGCAGAAGAGAGGGATGCCACCAAAAACCCTGCAACACACTGGGCAGCCCCATGGCAAAGCGCTATCCAAACCCCAATGTCTGCAACTCAGCGACTGGGAAACCCAGTCGGGCCGTGCTCTCCCCAAAGGCCCCCGACAAACATGGCCTTCTCTGTAATGTCCCATTCAAGCCTCTCCCCATTTGGTCCTGCTCCCATCGACTCACTTGAAGCTGTTTCCTGAGTAGCCAGCCCACGCCCGCACACATGCAAAAACGAGGGAATCCCTCATCTCGAGAGGAGCATGACATCAGTAACACCAACAACGACATCCGTTGACTTTGTATCTATTAGCTTATGTCATCTGACAGTCACCCCTGGGAAAGTCTCATTATAACTTTTAATTTTACAGATGCAGAAATTGACACATGACTGTGGAAGGGGGCTTAAAAAGACATCTACAATGTCAAAAATTAGGCTAAGCATGAACCCAGCCTTTGCACAGTTAAGCATGTACTCAGCCTTTGCACAGTTAAAAGGTTTCCTTCCTGGAAACTGGCAACAGCACCTGCTGGCTAGGTTAAACTGTTTAACAGCTTTTTTTTTTTTCGCTTCTGTGAACCCCGCTAGCATTGCTTGAAAAGTACCTAGGCCTCCAGGATGTTGCGGTTTGGCCCACTTGGAAAGTCCCAGTGTGGTTTTGCCCCATTTAAGCAAGCCCCTACAGCAAATGGGGGCCTTTGCTGTGGGATGGCATGTCCAGCAGGCAAGTGGCCGCTGGCCCGGCTCTTGGCTGGTAAACCTCTCCTTTTTATAACTTGTACTTTTGGTGTAGGTGTCTATGAATTAAGTGCTCGGTCCCTATTTCAATGACCAGCTACAGGAGACCCGAGTGCCGATATCAGCATGCAAACAATGCCAGAGCAGGAGAGCAAATAGGTATTAAAACCTTCCTGTGCTGAGTGCTGCCAGGCTGCGAGAACAAACACCAACCTTTCATACACACAATTCGCTACAGCAAGGGGTGGTTTTAACATTGCCGGCCAAAGTCCCAATGAATTTTATTGTATTTTGCCATGCTCATGCTTTAAAAATCAGCTTTCAAAACAAGGATTCACTATTTTTATTTTTAAAGAGCAAAACGATTGCTAATTGCCTTTATATTGATCTGTGGCTTCTGAAAAAAAAACAAAACAAAATGACTGCATGTGTAATTGTCCCCTAAGATAGCATTTTAGAAGAAATGACAACATCCAAATTAAGAACTTGCCCCTAAGGACGTTGGCAATGGGCAATGGGTTGATAGCAGTGGATTCTGTGTCTCCAAGTTTCTAGGGATATTGTTTTCATGCTGTATCAATGAAAATGGGAGGGGGAGAGAATTAACTTTTCAAGTTATAAATATTGATTGCTTTCCCTAGTGTCGGTGCTCTAATGTGAGAGACTGTTTTTTAATCTCTGCGTGAGTCTCATGTGTGTGTGGTGGAAGGTGGTGTGTGTTAGCAGTAGACACAGAAAAGAACCTTATCGACGCCGGCCAATGGCGTAGCCAACAGCCCCATGTGGCATTTTACATTTAAATTTGACATTAACTTATTCACAGTCGAGGAAAATTAAAAACTCAGTTCTTCTTCCCCACTGGCCACGTCTCAGGTGCTCTGTGGCCCTGCGTGGCTGGGGGCCACCACAGTGCACGGGGAGGTACCTTTCCGTAGTCACATAATGGCCGTCACATCCCCATCGATACAGCCACCCTACGTGGATCGCCGTATTTTTACTTGTCACCTACCAACAAAATTCGGGTCTGGTGCAAACCTCAAACTCTCCCTTGAGTCTGTCAGCCCTGGGTGTGAGGAGCCGCCTCCGACAGCAAACACAATTTTTGTGACCGTAAAAACGGTGTCACGTCTCACACCTCGAGAGACAACACTCAGCTTTATATGCATATGTTTTCAAACCGGGCTTTAAAAGCTATGCCGACTTTGAGGCCCCATGAACTGCTCAGAGGTTCCCAAGACCCCACAGCTGTGTCCCAGGGTGAAAGGACTCCCCCACAGTGTCTGTGGATAGGGCTGGACAGACCCCACCCCCTTGCAGAGGGCGTGTGTGTCCTCGTCAGCTCCAGCGTGACAGTGGACTTAGACGCCAGAACCCACAGCCATGCGAGCAACTCAGACCCCACGGACCCACAAAGGCATCCCTCGTTTTAGGTCTTACGGTACGACCTTGCTAAGTCTGTGCACAACATCAAAAGCAAGATATCTTCCCGTCAGAACATTCCAGGGTCAGAACCGACATGCTGCCCCGGGATAGTGTGTGTGTGTGTGTGTGTGTGTGTGTGTGTGTGTGTGTGTGTGTGTGTGTTAAGGACATCAGGTGAGCAAGGAAGACCGTTCCAGCCAGGAGCTGCCTGACACCCTTATGGGCCCTAGCGTCTTGCTTGAGCCAGCAGGCCTCTCGCCACTGTGGAGACACTTATCAGTGCTGCCTGGGCCGTTGGTCCCAGCAGGCATGGGAGGTGCCAGCTGTCGCCACGGGCCCTGGCCCTTTCTGGTGGACGGCTGCAGGGTTCCTTTGCACCCTCGTGGTCCTCGTAAGGCGCCTTCGTGCTGTGCCGAGCCCTAGGTGGGATGTGTAACCTCGAATTACAGAGACAACGGTGGCAGGAAACAGCCCCCGCCGCAGAGCCCACGTCTGGGGGCGGCACCCTCGCACCGGGCCGTGCCTCGTGCCCGCAGCTGCCGGCGGATGGCATTCTGCTCTTGCTCTGTTCCCTCCCAAGCTCTTTGCACTGAAACCCAGATGCGAGTGAAATGGTCACAAAAGACGTATCTGGGTTAAATGCGTGCTAAACAGGTTCAAAATCACGGCTCATTGTCTGGGAGCAGATGCAAGCCTCAAACAAATGCAAAACATCGGTGCAGATGCAGACAGAGGGCGATTTGAGCATTCAGCCCTGAGTGCCTGCTTCTGGAAGGGGCGACGCGGCCGCCTTCCCTGGAAGGCCACACGGGCAGGGCCAGCCCCAGGGGAGACAGGGACAGACTGGCCGCCGGGCGCAGGAGGAGATGAGAAGGGCACGGACTGTCCCACTGCTGTCATTTCTCAGACGGCCATCGTTCCCGTTCCAGTCTCTTGGGAACACCCCTTGGAATGGCCGCCGAGCACATTCCTGCTGGTTATTTCGTAACAGCTTAGCGAGGTTGTCGGAAGCCGTTTCTTTCTCCATCGCCCAGAAGCTTCCGTACTTTCGCCCATGGGTGACCAGAATCTAACCCTGGCTAGCTCAGTGCTCACTTGTTTTCTGTTTCCTCCCTGAATCCGCTGTGCACGTCGGTGTGGCTGCAGGGTTTGCACGCTGCTGACAGACAGGCCCCTGTTCCTATATACGGCCCTCAAGCCTGACTCCCTGCACAGATGCGGGGAGCACGGTGCATGTGCCTTCTGACGACCCCGTGGGTTAGAGAACCCGGACCCGACATCACGAAGAGTCCCTGGGCACCCTCCTCTTGGTGACAGCCTTGATGAGGAATGGCTCTGACATGTGGTATCAAACACCTGGCAGTTTAATAAGTGCTTGACTCTTGTCTCCCTGGGTAGACACTGTTCTCTGTCCTGAGCAGTGAAGACACTGAGAGCTGAAATGAGCTAACACGGCCAGGGCATATTTTGCCAGAAGAGAAACCCCACTCAGCTGGCCTGGGTGTGACCACTCTGCCCAAATGAAAACTGTCACACCATCAGCAACTCATTCTGCTTGTTTTCAATGCTTTAATGTCAAGTCAGTATTTGGGAAAAAAAACGCAAGAAGTCATGTATGACTTTGGCAGTCCGACCTTTGTTAACTGAATATTTTCTGGTTTTGTTTTGTTCTGTTTTATCTTCCTTTTACTTATTTTATAATTGACAAAAATTACATATATGTATCATGTTTTGGAATATGTCTATACCTTATGATATGTTTAAATAGAGCTAATTAACACGTGCATGACTTCTGGCACTATTATTTTTGTAATGAGAACGCTTAAAATCCACCCTAGCTGGGCATGACGGCGTGTGCTTGTAGTTCCAGCTGGTTGGAAGGCTAAGGCAGGAGGACCTCCTGAGCCCGGCAGGTCGAGGCTGCGGTGAGCCATGATGGTGCCACTGCACTCCAGCCTAGGCGACAGAGGGAGACTCTAACAAAAAATAAAATAAAACTTTTAGCAGCTCACAAGTCTGATACATTGCAATTAACAATGGAGCCGTCATGCTTTACAACAGATCCTTTGAACTTGTTCACCCTAACTAAAATGTGTCCTTTCACCAACAGAGCCCAGCACGCCCCTTCCCCGCCCCGGAGACCACCCGTCTCCTCTGCTTCGATGAGTTCAACGTTTTTAGTGTCTATACATAACTGAGACCGCGCAGTATTTGTCTTTCTGTGCTCAGCGTGCTTAACTTAATGTGACGTCCCTCAGGCTCATCCATGTTGCTCCAAATGCCAGGATTGTCTTCTGCTTCAAGGTCACATAATATCCCGCTGTGTACACACACTGCATTTTCTATGTCCATTTAGCGGTTGTGGGACACTGAAGTCGGTTCCGTATCATGGTGATTCAAAGGAGAGCTGCAGTGAGCATGGGTTTCAAAATCACGTGGCCACGCTGTGCGTCATATTTTGAGTAACCTCCACCCTGTTTGCCAACGTGACTGTCTTAGCAGACTTTGTCACCAGCCAGACATGGGGGTCCTTTTCTCCAAGCCCTCTCTAATACTTGCCGCCTTCTATCATTTTGGTAATGGCCGTCGGACAGGTGTGAGGTGGGTTGAGCATTGTGGTTTAATTTGCTTTTCTCTGATGATTAGTGATGTTGAACATTTTTCATCTACCTGTTGGTCACTTGTCTGTCTTCTTTTGTGAAATACCTGTCCAGATTTTTGACCTTCCTTTGATAGAGATGTTCCTTTCTTACTACTGAGTGTTGGAATTCCTTATATATTTTGGGTATTAGCCCCATCTGATGTGTAGTTTGCAAAATTTGCTTCTTTAAAAAACTATGTTTTTATTCTTACATGTGTAAACTTCAGTCACCTTCAAAGTCCTCGTCATGTGATGCAACGCACCTATCGAGATGCTTTTCCCACTGCTCAAAACAGTTTTGAATTTGTTCACTTTGGTGCCTTTTAGTGCTTCAGCTGTTTTTTGTTTCTCCTCTTCCACATCGGCAAAATATTTCCCTTTGAGGACTTTCCCTTTGAGGACTTTCTTTTCGCATTCCGTAGCTCTCTTCAGGCTGTTCATTTTTTTTCCTGAAGTGCAGAAGCCTTTCCTTTTGATGTGATCCCATTTATCTAGGTTGCTCTTGAGGTCATGTCCAAAAAATTCATCGCCCAGGTTAATATCTAGGAACATCCCCCTCTGTGTTGTCTTCTGGTAGTTTCACCATGTCAGGCCTCATGTTGGAGCCTTTGGTTTCATTGAGTTGATGCTTGTGTATGTGTGAGATGAAGGTGTGACCTCATGACCTGCATGGGGATATCCAGTTCTCGCAGCATCATGACATAGTTCCTTATTGTATCTCGGCTCCAGAAATATGCTGCCAAAAATGGTGAAAATCAGCTCTTAGACCAAAGGACTGCTTTAAATTGCATTTGCCTTTTTACCTTTACTGCAATCTCATATAAAGAGAAATCTTAAAATACCTCAATGTTGCTTAAAAACACCATCCTTCCCACCACTGTATATTGTTCAGGGATCTCTTGTTCATGGGAGTGGGCGGGAGGAGGTGGGTTCCAGAAAGCACACCTCCCCACCAGTATGGGACCCCCGACTACCCAGCAGCATCTGGACGGGGTGTGATGCCTGTCGAAACCTTTGAGTTATTAACTCCTTAATAATAATGCACTGTGGGCTGGGTGTGGTAGCTCGCACTTGTAATCCTAGCACTTTGGGAGGCCGAGGCAGGAGGATTGCTTGAGCCTAGGAATTCGAGACCAAACTGGGCAACATAGTGAGACCTTCTCTCTAAAAAAAAAGAATCAAGAAAATTAGCTGGGTAAGGGGTGCACACTTGTAGTCCCAGCTACCCGGGAGGCTGAGGTGGAAGGATCACCGGCCCAGGAAGTTGAGACTGTGGTAAACTATGATCATGCTACTGCACTCCAGCTTGGGTAACAGAGTGAGATTTCAACTAAAAATAAATAAAAATAATAATAGTATACAAAGAGCAACCCCCCAAAACAAAATTCATTTTTAAAAAAGGTGTATTTATTCTTACATGTTTAAACTTCAGTCACCTTCAAAGTCCTCTCTGTTTGGTGCAATGCACCTATCGAGATGCTTTTCCCACTCAAAACAGTTTTGAACTTGTCCGTTTTGGTGCCTTTTAGTGCTTCAGCTGTTTTTCGTTTCTCCTCTTTCACACCAGCAAAATATGTTCCTTTGAGGACTTTTATCATCCAGGGAAACACAAAGAAAGTTGCTCGGGGTGAGATCAGGTAAACAGAGAGGGTGGGGCACAGGGGTCATGCCATGTTGGGTCAAAAACTGCTAAACACAGTGTGGGCAGGTGCGTGGTCACGGTGGAAGCACAAATCACCTGTATGCCACAACTCGGGACGTTTTTTCTGCCAGTCGTAACACAAGCTTCTCAAAACTTCCAGATAAAAACCTAGACTGACCAGGGGAACAAATGATGTCTGTATTATGTCCACTGCTTTGTAGTAGATATCTACTACTGCTGTCTAATGTCCACGACTATGATACACAAGGTTATGTACTCCAGAGTATCTGAAATGTGGTTGAAATTTATCAGCCGTTGAGTCGGTGACAACAGCAGCGATAGTTTATTCATTCAACAAATATTGAGCATTCCCTGGTGGGCCAGGCACCCTCCTGGCTTCAGAACCTGCAGCCGGGAACTGCGCCCTTCTGAGCTGGAAAAGGGAGACGGACCCTGACAGACAGACAAGCATGTGGGCTGCAGATCTATACAAGCGGTTTCAGGCACTACTAAAAAATTCAAGATGACAGGTGACTCAGAGCCGGGATCTTGCTATGTTGCCCAGGCTGGTATTGAACCCTGGGCTCCCGTCCTCCTGCCTCAGTCCTGCTGTTACCAGGAGAAGGAGAGCAGCTCCCGGCGTGGGACGATGGCTCGATGTCGATGGCCAGGTTCTCGTGTTCAAGTATGGAAGGAATTCACAGGCACACATACCACGAAGCGTGACAAGCGAGTGGCCTTTTTAAGCAAGGAAGAGCCCGGTCTCAAGGGGGAACACGGGCAGAGACGGCCCCCGGGAGTTGCTGCTTCTGCTGCTCTGTACCTAAACTCTTGCTGAGCTATGACTGTTATTCCTAGGAGCCCCCCGGGGGTTGTGTCCTGGGTGGTCTTTGGGCTGGGCTACTGCTACTCCCCTTGCAGGTCGGGCGGTGTCACAGCGAGAATGTCACGGCATCAGGGGTGTGATGGGGTGGGAGGCGCCTCGAGGGTGACATTGCGTGAATGGCGTTATATTGCAGATAAAAAGGGGCCGTGAGCCGGGCTCGGTGGCTCTGTGCCTTTGGGAGGCTGAGGTGAGCGGATTGCCTGAGCCCGCGGGTTCGAGACCCGCCTGGGCAGCAAGACCTCATCTCTACAATAAATCAAAAAATCAGCCGGGCGTGGTAGCGCGCGCCTGTAATTCCAGCTACTCGGAAGACTGAGGCGGAAGGATCGCCAGAGCCCAGCAGGTCAAGGCTGCTGGTGGCTGGGAGCGGCCACTCCACTCCAGTCTGGGCGACAGAGTGAGACTCCAACTCAAAAAAAAGGGGGCCGTGGACATCTTGGATCGACCCTGGCTGCTGATGCACAGGCTCCAGGTGGTCCCTGAGACAGCCCCCGCCTGGGCGGTCCCCACCACAAGCATCGTGGCCGCGGCCGTGCCGCGGGCGTCTCTGATGAGAGTCTTGTGAGGTTTGCTCCAGCCAGGCCACCTTGCTCGCGTGTGTGGTTTGGCCCCCACTGCTGCAGACATCCGTGGGCCTGGAACTTTGCTACAGCCCAAAGTTTTCCTAGTCAAAGCTTTCCCAACTCCATCCCCTCAAGGAGCTGGGACTACAGGCACATACCACCATGCCTGGCTTCGCATTGTGTTTTAAGCAGCAGTCTTGAACTCCAGAGGAAACGGCTTCTCCGTCACTTCTTAACTAGAGAGCACTCCAGCTGATGTACACAGTGTGGACAGGCCCTGTCTTTCTTCCTCCTGCCTGTTACTGTCCATGTGAAACAGGTCAGCCTTTCCGATGTCAGCCGACTTAAAGAAAGTGTCTGGCAAAATATGGTGCCCTTCATTGCCTAGAAAACTGCTGAAATACAGGTGGACATGTAAAGATATATTGATAGAACAAGCGTATTTTAACCAGAATTCAAATGTTCCCGGCATGCTGAATGTGAATTGCTTCAGCATTTTGAGTTTTCATTGTTTTTGCCTGTTCCTCTGTAAAATTAACTTTTTATTTTTTAATTTATTTTTTGGAGTTGGGGGGGGTCTCACTGCTGCCCAGGCTAGAGTGCAGTGGCATAACCACAGCTCACCATAGCCTCTAACTCCTGGGCTCAGGAGATCCTTCTGCCTCAGACTCCTAAGTAGCTGGGTCTGTAGGCGTGCGCCACCACATCTGGCTTATTTCTCTATGTCTAGTACAGACTAGGTCTCGCTATGTTGCCCAGCTGGTCTCAAACTCTTGGGCTCAGGCAATCCTCCCGCCTGAGCCTCCCAGAGTGCTAGGATTATAGATGTGAGCCACTGCACCTGGCCAAAATTAACTGTGTAACTATATGCTTAAGAGCTTCTTTCTACATGAATATCGCATCTGGGCGTAGTACCGTACACTGGGAACAAGAATAAAAGTGAATCCTTCTTCCCTGTACCCACTCCCCTGCCAGGTTCCTGTGCCTGGGTGAGTCTCTTAGAACTCAGGCACGCGTGTGAAGTGTCTGTATGCTGAGGCCTACAAGGGCACCGGTCCCTTGCCCGGGGACATCTCCAAGGGCTGTTCCAGGGATGCTTGCAAACCGTCCAGTAGCTCTTGGAAGGAAAGCAAACACTTTCTAAGGGATACCTCAAGATATCTCAGAGGACTGCAGAATAATTCACGCAGGACCCAGGCTGGCTCAGTTCTGCTACGACCACAAGCCGGCGTGTCCTCCTCCGAATTCAAGTGACTTGGGACACCAGATCAAGTCCATTCTTCTTGCCTTAATCTCCAGGCACCTTGGAGAAAAAATATAAACTCTCCTTTCAAAATATCATTTGTCTTCAGGATGGGCGTGGTGGCTCACACCTGTAACCCCAGCACTTAGGGAGGCTGAGGCAGGAGGATTCCTTGAGCCCAGGGGTTCGAGACTGCAGTGAGCTATGCTCATTCCACTCCACTCCAACCTGGGTGACAGAGTGAAATCCTGTCTAAAAAAATCATTTACTTTAATGCCACTCCCACTGTCACTGTGTAACATACATACACAACTCATGTGGGGTCGGGTCACCTTGAGATGCTAACTCCATCCCACTTGCGATTTCCCAGATATTTGCTGAGCACCTGGTAATTATGCTGGGCCTGGCCAGCCAGTGTGTCTCTCCTTAAACGGAAAAGTATAGCCATTAGGATACGATCACGTTAGACATTGGTCGAATGGGTTGATGGCCATTTCCAGGAGCGCTGGACGCATGCCCACCGTGGGAGAAGACAGGATCTGCTTCCCAGCCTAAAGATGGATGTGTCTCATGTCCACCTACGGTGAAGGAATGTTCTTATGTGTGCAAGCTTCTTGAGGCTCCAGTTCACTAAACTCCCTTCAAGACAGGTGAGGACAGAACTCTTGGCTGCCAGCACAGGGTGTCCTAATGCCGTGTGGATTCTGTGTCCATTCCGTGTGGGCCACCTGTGTCCTAATTCTTCTAACTGTGGGATCAAGACTCCCATGTTGAACGTGGCTGCCTAGGATCCCCGCCTTCCACCAAGTGCCCTCTGCATCGAGGCCACTGTCGGCCATGGTTCTTTGGGCGTTGCACCAGCCCGCATGGCTTGCAGGACCTGGAAGTTGCTGCACATTCCAAGGGAATGTGTCCTCTGGAGCCGTCCACGCAGGGTGAGGGGCTTTCTGTGCAGGCAGTACTGTCCTTACAGTAAGGCCCTACCGTTCTTGCAGGTGCCCATGCAGAGCCAGGGACGGTGACTTTATGGACTAGGGCACCAAGAAGGGGCATCCCTGGGGGCTTTCTCTCCCCGTAGAACACAACACAAGGCAGAGCAGAAATTCCCCCCATGACTAAGAGAAGGCCTCTCCACAGGAACCGGGTTACAAATCCAACGGATATGGAAGACACGAGAATGTTCTCCTTAGGGGACCTCAAGTGTCAGTTTCACCACACCTTGTGTGTTAAGATGTAGTTGCTGACACAGCAACTGTGGGCTCACGTTGTACTTTTTGTTCAGAAGTGTGATGGGTCAGGACCACTTAGAATGTCAGTGCTGTGATGTCCAAACACCAGCCTGGAGATCTGACAGCTTGGCTGGGGCCCTGATGGGACCAGCGTCCACAGAGAAGACAGAGGCAATGGGTGGGTGTGGACTGCCCCCTTCCAGCAGGGGTGAGTCCTCAAGTGGGCTCCTGTGCCCGTGGCCACGCTGTGCCTCAGTTTCCCAATGATGGAGGTGCGATACTTCTGTTTCTGCTTACCTCCAGGGTTGGGTGCCCTTGGCTATCCTCTAAAGCAGACTATTCCCCAGCCCCTGTGGCCTGGGACGGTCCCCACACGGGGAGGAACCCCATTTTAAACATATTTTCTGTATTGATGAAATGACAATTTTTCCCACATGCGCTGAGCCCTAGGGGCTACGGAGACCGCGTGACACAGCCCCATTCTGTACCCTATTACATTCGAAAGGTGTCTTTTGTGAACCTTCCCTGTGTCCTCATCGGCGAAACTGGAGCGCGGGTAAATTCACGAGGCTGTTTGCTGTGTACACAATGGTAAGCAGAAAATTGAAACGGAGGATTACGGGAGAAGACACATTGTAGCTGCTGTAGCCACAATGTGCCTTCTTTATTAAGCCCAGATGCGATAAAAAGCCCTGCTCCTCCCTGGGGTGTGGACAAGTGGACATCTAGGACCCTCGCAGGCGACAATTATCTTGATAAATAGCCCCGCGCGCCCGGCCCCCTGCGCTCTCCGGGCAGTGCAGGTCCCATCCCGCAAACAGCCCTTGAGCCGTGGCCGACGGTCACACACAATGCAGCCAGGTATTAGTCACACAACCTGGGCTGCGGGAGAGTGGTTGAGCACAAAGAGAGGTTAATCAATGGCCACCTTGGAAGCGTGTTTTCGAAAACATCCGCCCGCGCCGCTCTCCAATTCCCATTAGCAGAGTGCAGATGGAGCCCGGTGCAGGCCCAGCCCGGGAAGGCATGGACGGGGTCTCTGAGTATGAGTGAGGGGCTGGCCTCCGTTCCCAGATGGGCCCATGGCAGCCTGGACAGCCCCCTCGCTCAAGGATGACTGTCCTTCCGCGCGTCTCCTCATCGGATGTTCTCACCTCGGCCATGGCGGTGATCTCGTCCCTGAGACGGGCTCACTCTTCCTCCCAGGGGTGGCCGTGAACAGCAGGACTCCCAGGAGTCTTAGGACCAGAGAAGAGGAAGCTGCCTCCAGCCAGGGCTGGGATGAGCCAGGGAGACAGGGTGGCCCTCATGAAAACATATCAGTGTTGTCGGAGAAGGCCCAGCACGATTCACTGATCATTGGCCAGCACCCCAGAGCCATGGACTCCCTGTCTTCCTGTGAAGATAAAACACTAGCTGAGGCCAAAGGTGGGGTGATGCTTTCAGCTTCCCCCTGCATGTCAGAACTGTCTATGCTGACCTAGGCCTCCCTGCTCTCTGTCCCCTCTGGCAAACGCTGGACATCTGGCACGGTGAGCACGGGCACAGAGTGGCTTTGGTGAACACATGGCACCTGGCAGGCTATGGAGACCACCGAGGTCATAGGCCCCTGGGCAGGTGACTCTGCTTTTCCAGCATTTGGGACTGAGGGGAGGCATCTAGGGCCTGGCCCCCGGCACATGGTGGGGGTCGAGGGTTCTAAAGGTCCTGTCCTCGGGGGCATCCCTGCAGGTTGAGAGCCAGGAAGCCAACCTCTGCCTGTGACCTTCGGGGCATGGAGACTCAGGGAGTAAAGCCGGGACTTCCAAGTGGCTTCCAGAGGGCAGCCTTGGGGACAGGAAGAGGGTGGGAGAGAGCCTGGGGGAGGAAGGTGGGAGACTGACCTCGCTTGGAGCGGCGCAGGCCCTAGGCACGCACGTCCTCCTGACCTCACAGCCCTGCCAGCTGGGTCTTGTCACCCGTATGTTCACTACGGAGCTGAAGCTTGCCACCCTAGTCGATATCACAGTTGCACAGCCTGGAGGGGTGGAGCATGAATTTGAAGCCGCTTCATCTGACTCCGGGAGACACACATCACAGCGACTCGGCCCACCAGGTATTCGTTTGGAGTCCAGGCTTGTTTTTAAACTAAGACATCATTTTCCCAAATCCCTCCGAGGCACTGGGGTAGGGTGCTGTGCTGCTGATTCCGTGATTAGAAATATTCCAAAAACGCTGCCCAGTCTATGCCCCTTGGAGACTGAAAAAACCAATCGAGGCGTGGAGACGTCTGCAGTAATGGCTCCATCTGACTCAGTAGTTGCCCGCAGTGAAAGCGCCTTGCGAAGGCTGAGTGCTCTGTGCCAGTCAGCATTGATCTGGCTGCAAGTCACGGCAGTCACACCAGCACCCACGAGGGAATCTGTGTCCTACCACCTTGAGCTCTCGCGTGGTCGGCAGCTCCGTGGCTCGAGGGCAGCGTCTCTGTGGGTTTTCCAAGCCTTCCTCACGGCCACGCAACGGCAGCCACGTTGCTGCCGCCTCCATGCAGCCACTTTCTGGGCAGAAGGGAGGCGGCACAGCCACAGGGGACAGAGGTGGGGGTGGTGCTGGCAGCGGCTCGTGGCTCACGGGACACACGGCACGTGGCCACTCTTGCAGCTCGGGGCTGGGAGGTGCTTCTGTGGAGAGCAGGCGAATCCCAGAGGCAGGGACAGAGGACAGGTTGGCCCGTGAGGGTCATACTCGGACAGTGAGGCGGGGACAGGTGGCCCACCAGACAGGTTCACTTCTCCGGGAACTCCTAGTGGATACAATATGCTTGTATTAACCATGCATATGTGGCATGCTTCATGCATGTTTATGTCATTTATACATACCTGACTTGTGTATGCATACGTAAAATGTATACATGCATAACTCACTGTAGGTAACTATCCAGTGTATACATAAGCAACTTACTTTATGTACACTCATAATATATATACATATAAGTTTACATATGTACATAGTATGTACATGTGTCGCTTACTTTATATATTTATATTATTTGTACATATAAAACTTGCTGATGTATATATAGTATATACATATATAACTTACTTTATATGTGTATATAATATATACATATATAACTTTATTATATATAATTTAAACATCTATAACTTACCCTATGTATATTTATATTATTTATCTTTAACATGCTTTTTGCATATATATAACTTCCACCTCTATAACTTACTCTCTATATTTGTATTATTTATACATCTATAACTTTATGTGCATATATAATTTAGACATCTATAACTTACTCTATGTATTTTATGTGCGCTATATGTGTAATTTATGTGTGTGTCTGTACGTATACACAGCTTGACATGCACGTGTGTACATCATTGCTATTTGCACGGGAAGCCTGGAATGCACTAGAAAACACATACAATGTGCAGTGCCCTGAAGACTTTCTTTTCTCCTCCTGGCTGGGGAGGGGGCTCCACTCATCTTCTCGAGAAGGGTCTCCCCAGAGCGCCACCCATTGAGGTGGTGGTGGGTCTAGAAACGGGGCTCCTGGGATGCTTTTTTCGGGGGTTCCTAGCAACTGTGCAGGCAGAGCCAGGGTGTCAGAGACATAGTGTGGCCGGAGGAAGTGGTGGGCACAGTGCCCGGCTGGTGCTGGGTGGCTCTGGGTATAGACAGGGACCTGGAGACGATGGCTGACTCCTTGTTGGAGCCACGGAGGCCATCTGAGAAGATGCTCTCGCCGCCTCAGGTGGACACATAGGTTGCATCGGGAGGGGCTGAGGGCAGCGGGCTATCTGGAACCAGAGAAGACCCCGCTGCCCTTCTGGGGGTCAGAGGTGCCAACACAAGGCAGGTTGGCTGCACACACCCCATCAGAAGAGGGTCAGGGTGCAGCTAGGCCAGCCAGGGAGGCCCCAGGGAAACCATCCGTCCCATCTTCCTTTCCCTCCCGTTGTTCCTTCCCTTTCTCTTCGCCCCGCTCCCTCCCCAGCTGCCCGCTGAGGACACCGCCTGCAATCCTGTGATACTACTCGCCCAACCAGGAGGAGGAGAAACGGGAGGCTCTGAGGGGAGCTGCAAGCAACGCCAGGACAACAGTTTCTTCATCTGGCTGGATGTTCATCTGACGCGAATTCAATTTTAAACCCAGAGCTTCTCAAGTACCTGATGCTACAGTGTGGAAGTTTCCACTGAGGAGGAATGCACTCTGTCATCAGTGTGACATTCCACATATGTCATGTATGCACATCTCTACTGACACACACAGGACAGGGAGTGGATGGAGAAGGAGTTTCTTGAGGACGCCGGGAGTTCTCAGGAATCTGGAGTCTGCTCTGTTGTGTGTGTTCCCAGTCTGCAGGACTGTGCCTTGTCAGCCCTGGGACGCTTCCCTGAGTTGCCAACTCCCAGGGACACCTCGAGCCCACCTGCTCTCCTGTTTGTGTCACTGACTGACCCCAGAGACGTCCACCTGGACATCCAGGACATCGTCACCTCAGCATAGCCAGAGCAGACTCCATCATCATCCACCCCAGACCACCAGGCCTTAGATTCTCCTAAGGAACCACGACCTCACATGCACAGTTCATGGTAAGGTTCGTGTCCTAAGAGAATCTAATGCCGCTGCTGATCTGACAGGGGACAGAGTTCAGGCCATCGCAGGAGTGATGGGGAGCGGCTGTGAATACAGATGCAGTTTCTTTCAGTCTCCTGCTGTTCACCTCCCGCTGTGTGGCCTGCTTTCTAATAGCCCACAGACGCCCCCGGTCCGCAGCCCAGGGGTTGGAGGCCCCTGGGTTAGAGTCCACCCTATCGACCTCATTTCTCCTTAATCACCTCTGCGAAGGCCCTGTCTCCAAACGTGGCTCCGCCCTGAGGAATGGGCGCTAGGCCTTCGACATCTGGATTCCGAGGGACACAGTTCAGCCCATGGCAGCGGGTAAGGCCACGGATCTGGCAGGCACAGGATCTGGAGAAGCGGGCCTTTGTCTGGGCCTTGGATGCTCCAGCGGGAAGAGAGGGGCGGGGACAGAGACTGCGAGAAAGCAGCGGGGTGCGTGGAGACTGAGGCTGCAGCCGGGGGAGGATGTGGGCGAGAACTCAGCCTGCCCGAGCCGTAGGCACTCCAGAAGGCTGGGACCCACGCCCCAGCAGGAAGCTCCTCAGGGTGGCAGGAAGCTCCTTGGGGCCTCGACAGCAAAGCACGTGGTCATCCGCAGTTCCTGGAGTGCAGCGAGACCTCCTCCAGTCAGAACGCCACGGCCCCACTCTCTTGTTCCCACTCTTGCTGCCTCTGCCGGTCCTTCAGACACCCCTCGAGGGTCCTCAGGGGATTGGCTGGCCCCAGTTGAGCCAACGGACGCCATCTTCGCCTCCGTCCCACTGGGGAACCACTCTGTCCGGCTGTCCCGGTCAACTTCCTTTACAAGCCCAGGCACACCAACAGTCTAAAGATCGGCCCCGTCATCATCACATCTGTTCCCATGATCACAGCCAAGGCAGCACCCACCACGTCCTCATGGTACAATCCAGCCACCACCAACTGATCTCATAATCACAACAAAGCAACACCGACTGTGTCCTCACTATCGCAACCAAGGAGCGCCGACTGTCTCCTCATGACCAAAACCTAGACGCCACCGACTGCCTAAAGGCCAGCCCCACTCATCATCATGTGTGTCCTCTGGTCACAGCCAAGGCAGCACCGACCACGTCCTCATGATTGCCACCCAGCCACCACTGACATCCTCCTCGTGATCACAGCCCACCCACCACCGACGGTCTCCTTGTGATCACAATGCACCCATCCTGACTGTCCTCTCGTGATCCCCACCCAGCCAGTGTGAACAGTCTCCTCTTGAGAAGGCGAGCGGTGTGGACAGGACCGTGTGCGTCTTTTTTTGCAGTTGTGGATTTGAGAGTCTGGCCAGTAGGAAGTGATAAGTAAATATTTTTCAGATGAATAAGGAATCAGAACAGTGGATTGGTACACATGGCCAACAGCATGCAGACGGCCCCCCATGGTCCCTGGCTCATGGGCCAGCCCCTCGTTGAGTGTAGACTGGACCGTGGGGACTGGCTTGTGATGTCAGGATGCCAGGAAAGTGACGGGGTGGCCCTCTGCAGGTTAGGTCACCAAGGACTGTGACACGTACCTTGCTGCCACTCTCATCAGGCTGAGGGATCAGGCCACCGTGCTGTGTGTCCTTTATGCAGCGACCCATGTGGCAGGGAACTGAAGAGAGTCCCTAGTCTGAGGTCCTCAATCCAAGTTCGCTGTGATTGAATTCTGCCAACAGTCATGGGAGTGAGCTTGAGAGCTGCTCCTTCTTCTGTCTGGCATTGGGACGGCCACCGCCTTGGCCAACATCTCAGTGGCAGCCTTCAGGAGACCCTTGGCTGGAGGACCCATTCAGGTTGCACCTGACTTACAGCAGCACAGAAACGGTGGGACCATGCAGTTTGCTATTTTAAGCCACCACTCATTGAGGTGATCTGTGACACAGCCATAGCTGGCTGATACGGTGCCTTGTGGGAAACCCCCACAAGGAAGGGCTTTGGATTTGCGCTTGGGCTTGGTATTGGTCCCTTTCACTGACAGTGGATGCCACACGCTCTCTTTAGCCAGGAGACCGTCGGCCTGTCCCTTCTTCCCCGCCACTGGAGGAAAGAATATTCTCTACGGGAAAGAGACTTTTCCACTGAGAAGAAAATGATGGCTGTAGAATACGCCCACCACGCCTGAACCCCACAGCTTCCTGCATGATCAGGAGAACGTATCCCACTCCTACTTTTGAAGATCAAAAGCGGAAACCACTTTGTGAGCAGGAGAATTCATGGGCACAGAATCCGTGAGTCACAAGAACCAGCTACAGGCACCTGCTGGCAGAGAAGAGACAGTCGCCCCGCGTAGGAAGGCCATGAGATGAGGCATCTACTCTCACTGCAGTCTGCGGCGATGTGGGCTTGGTGAGGTTATGGACCTCTCTGGGCTCCAGGATTGCCTTCTGTCAAACGGAGTGATTTATATAACTCTTGGACACAGGCTCAGCGTGTCATGCCGGGTGCCTGAAACATTCAGTGAGCGCTGTTACTGTCACCCCCGGTAGCATAAGTCCCCCCGAGGGCAACGCCTTACTGACGCCAGCGTCCAGAGTCCTGTCTCGGCTCAGTGGGCAGTTATGGAAGGCAGAGTATGTGGCAGTGTTTCTGAAGCCGGAACTTAATACAAGGACAAAGCAAACTGCTCTCCTTCTCATGTGATCTACAAATCTTCAGGTTGAAAATGTTCCTGTTTGAGATCTGAACTAAAAATAGGGCACGAGTGTCTGCATTTCGTGCGCGACTCTCCCTATTCCACTCTGGATCCACTCACTGCCACCACCCGGCACTCCCTGCTGGGGCTTAGCACGGCCGACCTGGGATGTGAGTGAGAGCCACTGTCATCTCTCGGGGCTCAGGGACCAGGAACAGCAGGGGAAGGGAAAAGGCTCCAGACCGTCTGCCAAGAAGAGGGAGGGAGGGCTCGTCTGGCCGGGACCTGCTCTTTCCGGTTTCTCCTCAGGGAGAAAAGGCATGTGAGACACTGTGGGGAGAATGGGGCCCACCAGGGAATCGAAAACAAGTGAGTGTCTTTGGTGAGAAGGCAACATGGGCTAGGAAACTCAGACTCCTTCTTGAAAGAAATGGAAATTGCAGCCGGACTCTGTGGCTCAGCCTGTAATCCCGCACCTTGGGAGACTGAGGTGAGTGGATTGCCTGAGCCTGAGGGTTCGAGACCTGCCTGGGCA